>NC_134896.1:15768643-15806143 GCF_041734735.1 Babylonia areolata | reverse complement strand
CTACTGAAGCTTTATTGTGCTGTATTTTATTCTGATTTAGTTACAGTGTTTATTTTCATACTGAACTCGATACTGATATTGTACAAATAAAGATGTGATGTTTTTGAGAATGTGCAGAAATTAAACCCACGCGTGACCCGCATTTGTTTGGCGGAAGTTGAAAATGCCGGCAGTGGTCCGGTACCGAAATCGATTCGCGTCCTGTGGCTGGCATCCAGTAGCAGATAACTCTTGTGCATGACACATTGACAGGACATGATGGATTCCCCTTGTTGCCTGCCACAGCATTCAGCTTCACTCGGCCCCAACTGCGCCACCCACATCACGCTCTCAAACCACAAGATGCAAACAAACAGAAAAATAATTTTGAAAAGTCCTAAATTCAGGGACCTATTAAAATTTTTCTGGATCTGGATCTGGATGCATAAGTCGCAGGAGTCAATCATCAGCAGGCCGTTTTTGTGCCGAGATGAAACGATATTACCATTAGCAGATATAACCCAGTTTCAGTGGTTTTTGACTCTATTTTGAACGTTATTTTATCTATAATATATGCCAGGAAACGAAAATTGATAGGCATTTGAATTGAGTTACAAATGCAGTGTATTACCAGTTTATTTTTATTTTAATTTAAAAAAAAAAAATCTTTTAAGATGTATTGTTTACAAATACAATTGCATGTATTGTGCAGTCACTTTTGGCGAGGATGGTTTATGGAAATGACAATCTAGTTTTGTGCTATAGGTGGTGAAGAGGACGTTGCAGAAGTTGCTGAAGAGCCAGAGGAGGTAGGCGATGAAGAAGCAGAGGAAGATGAGGACAATGCAGCTGGGGAAGAAGGGGCTGAAGAAGATGTAAGATACATTTGTTCATAATGAATCTGGTGTATTGGGTAATTTTGTCATAAAACTTTTATGTGAAAACTCATCTCAACTTTGTTTCACTTGTTTTTTAATGTCTGTCCCAATACCCTGTATCAATTTAGAGGTAGCTGCCTGCAGTTGTAAAGATTATTTTCAAATGATATAAAGTTTAAAAAAAAAAAAAAAAAAAATTTAGAACATGTCGCAATACACCATAGTTAAGTAGATAAACAGGAGACAAGAAAATGTGATACATAGTCCTGTCTTGATATTTGTACTCTAAGTTTGTGACATATTTTTTGAAGTGTCTGTCTCTGCAATGTTGTGTAATGTGGTGTGTATGCTAGTTTATGTATTTCCTTTGTGTCACTCTGCTTTAAGTTCTTGCCACAGTGCTTTGGTCAAGTTATTTATGTGGCTAAAATGTGTCAATAATAATAAATCAGTTGTGCATTGTGCTTATCATGTATACGTGTGTGCACTTGTGTGTGCGTGCGTGCGTGCGTGTATGTGTGTGTGTGTAGGTTTGTGTGTGTGTGTGTGTGTGTGTGTGTGTGTGTGTCACTGCCACTAGCCTTTAGTGCATACTGCATTGGCCAAGTAATATATATATTATAACCAAAATGTGTCAGTTACGTACAGAAGACAATTGTGCATTCTTATTATGGCAGGTTTGACAAATGAAATGCGCAAACAGGGCCTGACATTAACTTTTCTTCCCAGTTGCCCGGTCGGCCAAGTGACTGGAAAATTCACTTGCTCGGACAGAATTTGCACTTGCCCAACTTTCAGAAACTTATATGCATCACCAAATGCTCACATGCGCGCGTGCGCGCACACATGCACACACATAAAGTAGTCAAACCCTTTTCTTTAACTGATGTTTTTTTTGTTGGGTTTCACCAAAGATAACTCTTGTTTTGAACAGCCAGCACAAGTTTTATCTCAGTCTAACTTGACAAAAACTGCCTTTGGCATGTTTTTGCAGTTGACTGTCAGCCACATAAATTATTTCTTTTTTAACCTCCACTGCAAACAGCAACATGCAGAGTAAAAAAGAAAAGCCAGCATTTGCACTGTGAGACAATCAGTGTCAGGATTTGACAGATCCAAGTGATTCTGTTAGATGGGGTCAACAATTATTGTTTCTCACTTGCCTGGTATGGCAACTCTGTTGAAAATTCACTTGCCAGGATGGGTTTCAGTTGTTCCCACCCGGCATCAGAGAGAGAGAGAGAAAAAAAAAGAGAGGGAGAGAGAGAATGTGAGTGTGTGTGTGAGCGAGTGAAAGGGGATGGTGAAGGGTCTCAGTTCCAGAGAGGAAAGGTGGTGCAGCTGTTCTACATGGAGGTTGCTTAGCAACTGAGCTTTCCACAATGTCCTTTGATATGTGTTGATCCCCTCAGCAAAACTGGACTTTTGACCTCTACCATGCCTCCATCCTTTCTACTATTCCCAGTCTGACCATGTTAAAAAAAAATTAAAAAAAGGGGGGGGGGAGAGAGAGGGGGTGAAGGGGGGCAGGGGGGGGGGTAAGGACAAGTAAGTCTGCTATATGGGAGGTAGTGTCTGGAGGAGGGGTCAAAGAGAAGCTAGGGGGTAGGGGGAGTGAAGGAATGAGATGGGGGTGGGGGGGGGGGGGGGTGGATTGTGGAGGTTATGTCTGTGTTGACTTGGTTTGTTATGATTCTACAGATTGGCTGTTTCCTTTTTGACTTACCAACTTGACCTTTACATTGAGATGCTAGGGAGTGAGAGTGAGAGAAACAGAGAGAAAGAGAGACTGAATGAGACAGAAAGGCAGGCAGATCACAGTCAAAGAAATGGAGGGGAGGGTGGTGAAGGGATAGTGAGGCAGTGATTTTGACAACCTTGCCAGTGGAGGGGTGAGGTGTAGGTGGAGGAAGAGTGGGGGTGGGTGGGTGGGTGGTGGGTGGTAGGTTGCCCTCTTGGACTGGCTACAGACAGGCCTGGTTGGCAGTCATTTAACACCAACTGGGCACATGAAGGGCAGGTGCCGGCAGTGAACTTTTCATTTTCCTCCAAAGAACCCTTCGCCAGGCGAGCAGTGCCAGGGGAACACCATCAAAACTCCTCACTTTGGCCAAAACATTTTTTTCTTTCTTCACAAGTCATACTGAAATCTATTTTCGTGTAAGGAAAAATGATGTACAAATTACCCCAAAATGGCACTAGTAAACAGGTCTGTCATAGAAAGAAACTCTGGTTTTGTTTGTTTGTTGTTTTTTGACTCACTTGTGTAAACAAAGTGAGTCTGTGTTTTAACCCGGTGTTCGGTTGTGTGTGTGTGTGTGTGTGTCCGTGGTAAACTTTAACATTGACATTTTCTCTGCAAATACTTTGTCAGTTGACACCAAATCAGGCATAAAAATAGGAAAAATTCAGTTCTTTCCAGTCATCTTGTTTAAAACAATATTGCACCTCTGGGATGGGCACACACACACACAAAAATGAAGCCTAATAATATGCAAACTGCATTTACTGTTATATTTATATGTTTTGTATTCTCTAAACTTGGCACTTTGATCTGATATTCTGACACAACAACAAGAGCAGTCATTATTATCATTTTTTGTTCAAACAGGGACTTCTTTTGCTAAGCATGGAAGTTTTCTTTATTTTGCAAACGTTTTGGTGCAGATAGTAAAAAAGGGAAATTACTCTGTAATTAACGCTAGGGGACTTAATTTGCTTTAAACTGATCTTTCTCATCTTTAACATTACATTTTGAAATTATACTCAATACATAAAAAGCTTGTGTGTTTTACTCTCAGTGTACAGGGCTTTCACTATGTTCATTCGCCCAAGTGGTCTTTTTCGGAAAATACTAAAATTAGTACGACGAGTGGACTTAACAGATCAGTTGGCTGAGCCCTGAAGGTCATGGGCAAAAATCAATTGCGTATAGATATTTATACACATTCAAAGCGCGTGCTCATATTCTTCGTGAACGTGAAGGACGCCATTTTGTTTCAAGTTGTTGACCTGCCTGTTCAATCCTATATTCAATGGACAATACATGATAACATGTGATGGAAAGTTGGAGATGGAGACCGTTAAATATTTATTCAGAGAAAGATTTGTGAACGCCTCATCACTTACTGGATTATGCCCCAAACTGCCATAAAAATATCCACAGTTAAAAATTGTAAACCATGCGAGTTAATACCCTTGAACTGATCATGATGAAACAAAAAAATTTCCAGTCTTGATTTTTCTCAAAATGAAGTCCTTTTCACTTCTTACGACGTTTAGAAGTACTTGTACTTGGGTCTACATGTTATTAGTTTAACAAAATACTAAATTTTCATATCAACTTTAAAACTATAAAACTAGAATGAACATAAGAGAAATTGAATCGACCGTGTCGTACTACATTCCCGGCGGGTGTAACTAAACTTGTACATCTATCTAGGTCTAGTGAAAACGGTTAAATGTTGCAGTGTGATTGTGGCGATAGCCATTAAAAAGAATTTTTTATTACCCTTAAAGATTTTTTGAATGCCCAAGATACACCAGAATACTATGATTTAAACAGTGTTCTCACTGCGAATACCACAATTGATTTATCACCCTTTAAAAAAATATGTTCAAATGTTAAATTATAGAACGTCAGTTAAGGAGCCACGATAGAGTGTAATCAGGAATGGATAAGGCAGTTTCTTCTCACCCGAACACGTGGTGTTCGAATCTGGTTAGGACTTTTTTTCTTTTCTTTTTTTGTAAACGCGAAGCTAAATGATAACAAATACAGAACACATTTTAACGATTAGATTTTTTTTTTTATTTTTTTTTTTAAAGTGTATCACGAGTGAGTCTTGAAGGCCTTGCCTGTCTTGTTTTATTTAAAATTTTACACCAACCACCAGTGACTGCAAGTGTTTTGCTATGGAAGTGTCACTTTTTCAGGAGCCTTTCAGGTTGTATGCAGTAGATATATATTACAGATTGTTTCCAGTAGATATATATTATTATTAATGATGATGATGTGGATACTTATATAAAGCTATACTTTATTATTTGTAAGGTGATTCGTTATATGTGGATAACTGCATCTTTCTCTTCCAGTTTGAGGTGATAGAAGCTGGCGGGGATGATGACGAGGGTGCGGGGGAGATGGCAGAGGAGGATGAGGAAGAAGAAGTAGAGGCAGCCGAAGAAGAGGAAGCTGGTGAGGAGGTGGAGGAGGAGCAGCAGCAGGAAGAACAAGAGGAGGTGGCAGAAGAAAAGGCAGAGGAAGCAATTGTAGTGGAGGAAGACGCTGCTGCTGAAGCTGAAGAGAATGGAGAGGGAGGCGAGCAGGAGGCTGCAGCAGAGGCTGAGGAGGATGTGGAAATGCCTGAAGACCTTGGAGAAGAATTTAAAACCATTGATGAGGCTTCTCAAGACGATGACCAGAAAGGTACATTTCCTGTTTGCTTGTTTTTACTGTTTTGAAAAAGAAAGCTGTTATCTGTTAAAACTACTTGTTAACATGTTCTTCAGTGGTGACATGTATAAACTTGGACAGTGTGATTTAGTGACCATGAGTGGTCTGTTTCCTTCAGTATAACAGTTGTCTGTAATTAAGTTTGACAGAATTAATCAAAAGTTCAGATTTCACAGTTACCCTGTGTTCCTGAGCAAGTAGATAGGTAGAGAGAAGTAACCTGTTAAAAAACAACAACAAAAAACCCCAACAAAAACCAAAAGTAACTTTTCTCACAAGATTGGTTTTAAAATGACAAGTCTTGATTTGAAAATTATGGGAATTCACATTGGAATACTGAGTCAAGTAAAAATATTTGTTGGTTTGAATGCTCTGGGGTTGTGTTTCACTATAGCTGATAAGGCCAATGTGATTAGCAGCTTTGATGAGTTGATGTAAACAGGAAATCATTTATTTTCCATTCATATTTGCAGAGGATAGGGGTTCAAAGAGAAAACGTTCAAGGTCACGCTCCAAAGAACGTCACAGAGGTCGCCGCTCTCACTCCCGAGAAAGAAGGTGAATTTTTCAAAAGTTCAGTGTTTTGAAATGATTTACCAGTTCATTGCAAATATTTATTGTTGATTTTCCTGAGGAGATAGTTCATATGGAGTTATCTTTTACTGGTCATTCTGTGGGTTTTATTTTTTGGTAAGCATTGTTTGACTGTAGTAATACATTATTATGGTGGATACGTATTCATATGTGTTATCATGAATTATCCCAAGTGTGCAATGCCTGTTTATTATATGACATGTTTCCTTTCAGTCTTTTTCTTCTGTTTTTTTTTATATTCTTTTAATACCATCTTTTTACTTTTTTGCTTCTTTTATGTCTTTTACTTATTAAATCATTGTTGACCAGAAGTAAAAAGGATGCGTGTGCTCCCTATGAGGATGCATGGGGCTCTTTTACTTTCAGTATAATTTCCACTTCATGGAAATTTTGCGTTAGAAATTTCTTCATTTCTGTCAGTGTCTTTGTTTCTGGCTTTTCCCTTTTCTACTTTTCTTCTCAGCCTTTCACCTATATTTTTTTCTAGACTTGATAATTGTATGTCTGTTATTATATCAACTTGTTTCTGATGTATACAGGTTTATGTTTAGGTTCAGATTAAAAAATATAATAAAAAAAAAAATATCCGATGAAAAATTGATGGAATTGTCAACTTCAGAGACATGTTCGATTTTATGTTTGTGAATGTTACTGTACTTGTGCCTTATTTATTTTTCATGGCGTTTCTTTATTCTGTTGGTGGTTTTATATTTTTACAGGTTTTATGGGCCCTGGTTAGCTGGTTTATGAACAACAAAAGATAGAAAAATGATAGAAAGTATTTTTTACAGGCGTAGCCGAAGCCCAGTGAGGAAGATAGAAATGGACGACTGCAGCTGGGAGGCCTGCACAACATTTCAAATTGATAGATGTAAGTAACTGATTACAAGTTTATCTTGTTAGTCAGAAGCTCAGATATGAAATAAGGTGAAGGTGAAGGAACAAAGTACTAGTCATACAAAAGAAATGAAAGAAAACTTGTAAAAATTTGGCATACAAACTTTCATTGAATTCATGGCATATTGTTATTGCAAGAGTGCCATTGTGATCATTATGTTGGAGTAGTCCAGTATCTGGTGAGAGTAAAGATCATGCAGCAGTTTGTTATTGAATCCCTGTGGGTGGGAATGTCTTATTACAGAACAAACAAAAATTTCCACAAAACAAGAGGGTAGAGTCTGCAATTGAATTAAATGATGTACTGAAAGATAGGAATTAGCATTATGATTTGCTTTCCTTGAAGTAAGGTTTTGACTTCAATTCAAAAAAGAAAAGAAAAAGAAAGAAAGAGGTTCAGATGGCAATTTTTATCATTCAAATACAATCCTGATGCAGCATTAGTTGATATGCAGATTGATCTGATAGTACAGTTGTATGCAGTAAGTATTGGTCGGTAAGTAGATACCAATTTTATTGTACTGCTAATCCCAACAGTTTTAGGAATAGTTTGAGTAGTCATGTAAGTTTCATGTAAATGTTATACAAGGTGCTAATTTTTTTTAAAGTCACCTGCTGTTTGCATTGCTAATAAAGATTTGTAAGAAATTTTTGTGTCTTCTTTTTTTATTTTGTTTGTTTTTTGTTCTTTTTACAGACAACACTGACCTGAATTTAAGGATTCAGGATAATGGCCTGAAAGCTCACCCACTGACTGTGGAGGGCTTTGCTTTCATGTGGGCTGGTGCTCGCTCCATGTATGGTGTCAAGTCCGGCAAAGTGGCCTTTGAAGTCAAGGTGAGCTGAAATGAGGCTTTGACCACCCCACCTCCAGAGAGAGAGAGAGAGAGAGTACTTACACTACTGTGAAGACTAACTTGCGTATGTGCACATTTGCTGCCACTGCAACAGCAACCTCTGTGACTGTGTTCATCTGTTGGGTTAGCAGACTTAATCCAAACTTCTTTTTTTTATTCTTTATCTAGTTCATTTATTTCCCTTTTCTTTTTCGCCACCTCCCAGCCTCTCCCATCGAGTGCTTACAAACTGCACACACACACACACACACAGCAGCAGCAAATCTGTGAATCTGGTGTGTGTCCTGTTGGCACACACATGTAGGGTATATGTTAGGCTGCAATGACAGTTTGCTTTGTCTTTTCATGCTTTTTATTTATTTATTTATTATTATTATTTTTTTTTTTTAACAAGAATTTACAGCGTACAATATCCAGGATTACAGTTGTGTAAGTTTATCAGGTTAATATTTTGTTTATATAAAGTTAAACTACTAAGTTAAGATTGCAGATCTTAGTAAACTGCAAGAGTTCTCAGTTTGATTATATATTGCATTGTTATAAAAAAGCACATGAGGAACTGGTTTGTTTTTACTAATGAATACCATTGATGGTGCCTCCAAGCAGTGCAGGACATGTTCAGTCCCAATTCCAATACACTGGAGACAATATTTTTTGTCTACTTCATTACACTGTTGATAATCCAGATACTGAATTCATTCAAGTTATGATTAACAGAACTATGTAGTTCATAGCACAAACAGAAAAATAGAAGCCTTCAGTTGGTGCAAAGTAAGTGTGATAGAACATCATGTGGGAAGCATGCAAAACAAGTGTCGTAGGAAAGGGAAGGGGTGCAGTGTGGAGGTAGGCATTGGCCATTTCTAGCACTCTGCTCTCTCTGTGGCATAGTGTACACTGAACTAAGGGGTGAGATTTTCAAGTGAAGCCAAGTGTGTGGTTGCTTCCTTGAAGCTGAGGGTCTGGTTGGGTCTGCTGGTGTAGGGGAGGCAACTCAGTGATTTTGTTTTTGGGTCTTGCAAGAGCTACTTCCCCTGGGTCAGTTCGTTGACAAAATGCTGGTAGCTTTAGCTTGGGGAATCTCTAGATTCTGTTTATAGCTAGAAACGCCATCAATGTCATGAGGCAGTCCTTTATTTGAATGTTTTGGTTGGGTTACTGGCCGCAGTGTTTACCTGGCTCCTTTCCTCGCTCGCTCAACAAAATGTCGGACTGACGCCGTGCTCAAGACATGCGATCATGGCGAACTATATCAACCGAGATTGCTTTCTTTAGCTGATGCTCAGAAAGAATTAAAGTGTATTTGATAGAAAATAAAGGGAGCAGTCAAGAGAGTGGCGAAGATACGACTATCAGTGAGTGATGCCGGCTGTACAGTCGTAGCAGACGACAGACTGACCGAATTATTAGCAAGACCCAGTGTGAGCGATTTTCTTGGCACTCAGCCAACGTGATCTGATGAGAACTGGATCAAGTGACCGTGTGAGTGGGGTGAAGAGGAGGGGGGTGCGGACTGAGGGGGCGTGTCCATATTACCACTTGGAGAAGTCACAATGCATTGTGTATCCGTCTCTTTTTCAATTTTTTTTAAAATTTTTTTTTTTTTTATTGTGGTTGTTCTAGTATGATTTTGTGTGTGCAGATATACATTTGTCCAGAAAATATGACATTTTAGTGCAAATTACCAGACTAATGTTTGTAATGAACAAGTTGAAAATCTGACAAAATACAAAACACTGATTTCAAAACAACAGCATGTTACTAAAAATATATAAAATGGGAAAATATCATGTGTTTTGTATTCTTTATTCATTTACCTTTCAGAAAATACATACTTTATGGGTCTTTCTCCAATAACAAAGAGCGCAGAATTTTTTGAAAATTTGTACCCATTTTTTGTGAAAAAACCCTGTCAAATAGATTTCACTTAAATCTTATTTTCCTGGCAGCGAAAGGGTTAAAGTCTAATGTTGAGTTGTAAAATAGACACATCCCTGGTCAGTAGCCTGTACCCGTTTGTGTGTTTGTATAAAATGTATTGAACTGATGTTCTTTTTTGTGTTTTGAAATTTAATTCATTTAATTGTTTATCTTTTTTTCATTTTTTTTTTTCAGTTGCTTGAAAATCTGAACGTGGATCATCTACCCTCAGATGAAACTCACCCTCATGTGCTGCGTGTTGGGTGGTCTGCTGACAGCACCAGTTTACAGTTGGGTATGTCAGCATTTGTGCCCAGTCAGACTTAAAGCCTGAACCGGACTATAAATGGCGGGCGATTTGAATCAAGCCAGTTTCTCACCAGAGTCTGACACTGTGACGTCGGTGAAGGTTTATTCAAAATAAAAGCCTAATAAAGCTACGGTTTGGCTTCATTTATGGCAGAGAGCGAGATTTGCCTAGCAGCTTCCAATCTAGACCTGAATTTACTTTGGAAAGTACAAAATGTGTCAGCTACACGTAATACAAAATTTGAATGCAGAGAAAAGGGGCGGAGCTAGAGCCGTTTGTGTTTGCGCTAGACGTGTCTGTCAGATAAAAATAGCACCAGCACGTGGTACTGTCCGGTGAGAATTGGAAAGCATGCAGACAGCCCCTCGACGTTGGCAACCGTAAACGACCACATTGTGTGGCAGGAGTACACGGATATCTTTCTCCGCTAACAGTGAGTCGGTCTTTGTTTTGCTTTCACCTCCCACATGTTTACATTTCTACCGGACACGTGCTCGCGCTTTTTATAGATAAACTCCGCCCCTTTCCCTTTTATGGATAGGCTCTAGTGCGCATGCGCAACCGAAACCTTGCTCTCGGGAGTTAAGACTTTAAAACAAGTGTGTGAGACACTGGTTGAAGAGAAAGTATAATAGTTAACTCACTTGGGACAACAAGTATTCTCCCTTGCTTTTCCCCACAGATGGCCCATTTATAAGGGTTTGGAAAAAAAAATTACAAAAAATACAGAGTAAGAAAATGAAACTTTCAGAACTGGTTTATTAAGTATTGTGCTATTACATAAAAAAAAAAAAAAAACAAATTTCGCATTTTATTTTTACAGTTTTGCCATTATGTAGAAAATAATGCCAAATTTTCACCCCGAGTCAACATACCCGTGCTCACTTTCTGCACTAAATTTTCTTTCTTCTATGTCATCATCCACCTCATCAATGTCCGACCCTTCAGTTTGTAGCATTTCAAGTACTTCGGCAACACTATAACGTTGCTGTCACTGCCTTGTTCGCTCCACAACATTTTGAGAAGAACCCTGCTTTGCAAACAGGCTAGCACGCGACGACCGGTCAGTGACTTTGTCAGCATGTGTGCAAGACGTGCCACACATGACAGGCTGGCCAATCATACCATTCAGTTTTGGAGTGACCCAGAATGGCGCACTCTGGTTAATCACAAAATCATGTGTACAGCGCGTGATGGATTTTTATTTTTTGAAAATGCTATTCCATTCCATCGTCCAAAACCGAGTACATTTTATGTAGGAATGCTCACGCATTCTGTTGTCTGGAGAGAGTTAACAAGTCTGATTAAGTTTAAAATGTCTGGCCGACATTTGTGGAAAAAAAGTTCTGAGGACAGGGGCTTTCCCCTTTTCCTTTTTATTTTTTAAAGTCAGTTTGACTCACTGGAGCCATGAAGGCTTTGATCCTCTTGTCTTGTATGTGTGCATATGTGTATTTTTGCATGTGTGTTTTGTGGGGTTTTTTTATACTTTTTTTAATTAATTTATATTTATTTTCTTTCTTTCCTCATAACCCCTTTATGAAATCCTTTCATGAGTGGTACTTTCTGGTTTTGCTTCAGGTGAAGAAGCCCTGTCCTATGGGTATGGTGGTACTGGCAAGTTCTCTACAGAGTGTCAGTTCAAAGATTTTGGTGAGAAATTCACCGCTGGTGATGTCATCACTGCCTACTTGGTAAGCTTAAATGGGCACCTGTGTTGTAAGCTGTGACAGTCCTGGTGATGTAGTGGTTAACCAAGAGTATAAAAAACAAAAACTGAAGGAAAATGGTGAACCAGAAGATAGTAACAAATTATAGATGAGTGTCATATATAGAAAAACAAACAAAACAACAAAAATGCATGTGTTTGAATAGACATTTTCTCTTTCCCAGTGAAAAATGTATTTTGTATTTTTACTCGTCTTTTGTTTGAGTTGGATAGGGGGAAGGGGTCAAAGTAGAAACCGATTGAAATGTTTCTTAATCTGTCAGCATCATTGAAAAATAAATTTAGAAAATCATTACCGTAAACAGATATACACCAATTTTGCTGTTAATTCCAGTGATAATTTAGGTCCAGAGTATCCAAGAAATGTTTTGAAAAGCTTCTTGATATAAACCATGCGTTAACCAGGCATATTATAACAGTCATTTTTAAGATGAGGGGATATGTTTTCACGAAGCATGATAATATTGTGTCCATTATGGGTGACAGGGGTTTCAAAACTTTACTTTAACACAGGTCTGCTTGCAAGAATGTACTTTAACACAGGTCTGCTTGCAAGAATGTACTTTTAACACAGGTCTGCTTGCAAGAATGTACTAACACAGGTCTGCTTGCAAGAATGGACTAACCACTATACTGTAGGCAAAAAACAACAGCAACATTTCATTGAAGTTGAGTGTGTGGCAGTCATATAACTTTGGATCTGTTACATTTGTGTCCACAGTTTATCTGATTAGCAGCATTGAAGTTGAAATATGTTTTCTTCCATTGAGACTGCTCTAGGCAGATCAGGGTGAATTGCAGTACATAGTCAAGCAAACAGAAAAAGATTGACATCTCTGATTCAGTCATCCATTCTGACCCAGGTTGTGCGGCCCGTGATCCTCGATGACTGATATCTTGGACTGTGTGTGTTTGTGTGTGTGCAGGATCTGGAGAGTGACCCAGTGACAATGTCTTTTGCCAAAAACGGAACAGACTTGGGCGTTTGCCAAGAGGTGGAGAAAGAGAAGCTGGAAGATGTTGCTCTGTTCCCCCATATTCTCACCAAGAACACAGAGTTTGAATGCAACTTTGGGTCAAAGGTACAGTGTTTGGATGGCTTTCTGTTTGCTTTTATGACCAGCTTGTGGGCCTTTTTTTTTTTTTTGAAGGGGCTAGGGGGGAATTTCCCTCCCTCCCTCCCTCATCTCCTTACCCTTTTCTCTGTCTCTCTCGCTGTGTATCTTCCCATCCCCCTCTTGACCCTGTCGTTCCTATCTTTTTCCATCACTATCTCTCTTCTCCTTACCTTTCTTCCCTTCTCATTCACATGTGGAGTGATGGCCTGGAGGTAACGCGCTTGCCTAGGAAGCGAGAGAATCTGAGTGCGCTGGTTCGAATCATGGCTCAGCTGCTGCTGTTTTCTTCCCATCCACTATACCTTGAGTGGTGGTCTGGACACTAGTCATTCAGATGAGACGATAAACCGAGGTCCCGTGTTTAACATGCACTTAGCGCATGTAAAAGAACCCACGGCAACAAAAGGGTTGTTCCTGGCAAAATTCTGTTGAAAATCCACTTCGATAGGAAAAACAAATAATAAAACTGCACACAGGAAAAAATACAAAAAAAAAAGGGTGGTGCTGTAGTGTAGCGACGCCCTCTTCCTGGAGAGACCAACCTGAATTTCACACAGAGAAATCTGTTTTGATAAAAAGAAATACAAGTACATGTGTGCGCATGCTTATGTGCTTGATACTTTTTTCTATTTTTTTGTTGAGAGTATTATACTTCTCTTCAATTTTATTTTTTTGTTTTATGCATATTATGCGGACACATTTACTTTTCCCTCCAACCTTTGTGTTTCACAGACTACTGCACAGATTTTCTGTTGATAAGGGCATGATGGAAAAACAGGCCATTCTGTGCTTATTTTGTTTCCGTCAACTAAAATCGTTTTGGTTCAGTAAAAAGTTTTGGTTCAGTTTGATTCTCCTCCTTTTGCACACACACCCCTCCTTCCTCTCACAAACTCCCTCTCATTCTCTTTGATTGTGTTGTGTGTTAATGTTTAGGAGGAGCCGTTCTTCCCCCTGAAGGAGGAATACTGCTTCCTGGAGTCTGTGGGTGAAGAGGATCGTGTCCGTGCTTCCCTCCCCCCTGCCACCAAGGAGGAATGCGAGGTCAGTGAAAGATGCACATTGTGTGGGTCTTCCTGTGAAATGTTTATGCATGTAGGATTCACGAAGTCATGGAAGTCTGAAGAAACCTTGGTAAAATGAGAGCACCATTTCTAGTTTTGGAAAAGTCTAGGGGAAAACGTTTTTTGCCCATCTGGGTCTGGAAAAGCATTGGAATTTTGTTTGTTGAACAAGGAGCTTACTGTATTTAAGGCCAGACACTACAGTAAATTTCATATCAGAGGTTTTTGTTGCCTTAATTTAAAATGTATTACACTTTGAAAGTATATTTACTGGGAAGTTCAAAACTATTCTTTTTTTGGTGTTTGGACCTCCGGTTGCCATGGAAACAGTCCAAGATGGCTGCCAAACAAATTTTTTTAAAAGCCTAAGGCTTTTTTTCAATTGCACTTAGCCAAAATCTGTTTTCTGATCTAGTTTAGGAATGTTAATATCTATAAAAGTACGGATAGCTTTTTGATGTAATGACAAATTTATATTTTTGATAATTTTTTTTGGTCAACGCACTTATATTGCACCGATTGTTCTAAATAAAATTCAAATAAAACATAACTATACATTTTGTTTCAAAAAAGCAATGCGTACATTTAAGCACCATACATTAAAGAAGCACCATGCCAAATTTTAAGGCTCTGTGTTTATTTTTGTGAAAGTTTTAGCCATTTGAAATGTGCATAGAGTGCGAAAAACAGAAAACCCAGAAAACGGAGAAAGAAGAACAGAAACTTTACTGGCTGAGTGTTGTTTAGCACAAGTGGTAAAAGAGTACAACTTACTCACCCAGCATGTCAATCCACAGCACAGCAACCACCAGGTAAGAGAAGAAGTTGAAATTGAAGTGTTTTGTGGCCAATAATAATCCAGTTCACAGCTCACATGATGACAAATTCACAAAGAACGTGAAATGGTTTACACAGATTGGCAGACACATTCCAGTGGTCTGGCTTTCCCATACTCCTGATATGAGAGCAGTTTTGGAGAGCACAGTGGAAGGGAGTACTTACAAGCTAGTGTCCTCCTGCTTGGTAGGCATCTGGATCCCTGGCCTCCTCTCGGTTGTTGAGACGTCGTAGGGTGGCGTACCATACAGTGATGTGAATCCTCTCTTTTGCCATGTTCCATCATATGAAACACTGATACTGATGACTGGATTTTCACATTTATCCAGTACCCCCTGCAGGTCTTCATCGGTCTCTGCATACGCCTGCCGGATTGTAGCTGCTGTGCGTTCTAAGAGTGTTGACCCTGATTCAATTTCAGCAGCTGAAAAATGCATAATGTTTGTGAGATATTTGTGCTGTGCTCACAACTATATCATTTACATAGTTTACTTTCCTTCCTCAGGTGATGAGTCTAAATATCACACACACATACACATATACACATACATAAATATATAATATTGCAATGAAACACACACACACACACACACACACACACACACACACACACACACTGTGCATAATTTACACACATAACTGATATACATGCATTCACCCATTCATGAACACACACACACACATACACACACACACACACACACACACACCACACACACACACACACAAACAAACACACACACACACACACACACACACACACACACACATGGATCATAGTCAAGACTGAACAAGCAAAACTTTGCCTGAGTGACTGATTCAGTGGTTGACAGTGTAATGTTTCACTAGTGGTTATCAGTGCAGGGATGTGTGCACACTTGTGTGTATTTGTACTGCACAGTTAAAGATAAAGATTTTTTTAACCATCAAAAAAACCTCACAAACATACCTGTTACTTTCTTGTCATGGGCCTGGAAAGTTTTCAAATGCATGCCTGGTATTCCCATGACAGTGCTGAAGGTTTGAAGAGCAGTGTAGCTGCCTCCCAGTTCATGGCTCAGCATGGTCATCCTGTTGTTTACTTCAAAACCTGTATTCTTTTTGTCATTGAATCCAGTTCGTGGGGATGAGAATTCGCACTTTTCATAACCACAGCCATCGCAGCACATGGCAAGCTTTGCCGCAAAACCAGCTTTCTCCCTCTCTCGGACACTGACTGACAGTCCGTTTCTCCGCACTCTGGGCAACTCAGGTCACTCATCAGTCTGGTCAGCTGTAAAACGTGTAGCAAAGTCCAGTTCTGGTCTTCCACCTCACCATTATATGCGACAGGGTTCATGATTTCGATCTTTCTTCTCGACGCACTTTTATCAGAGTCTGATGTCGAAGGTTTCTTCGAAGCCACGCTTTCAGTCGCTGCCGCATCACATTTGGCCCATTTTGCTTTTGCAGCAGCTATCAAGTGCAATCGTCTCTTTCCTTGCTTATGCCGAGGCATGATGAATCCAGGAGATGTCTTAGCTGGCAAAATAATCAACAATTGACGAGAAAAAACACTTTCATGTCAGCATGTTGTTATTGGACGGCCATTTTGGCTTCTCGACGGAGGGAGCCGAGCGTGCCCGAAGGCTGGCTGAGCCCAGCGGAATGAAATCTGATTGGCTGAAATTTCCACTGGTGTCAGTCTCATCAATGAAACTGCACAGTCATAGTACTCTATGCCCTTATTTGGGAAAACTCGGGAAAGTTCGCGCGATACAGTGTGTGTGTGTAAAATCGCTCGCAGTGTTTTATAGTCCGTTTCAACAACTAAAAGAACCGGGTCTGTGCATTCACAAGATGACGCTGTTTCTGTTGATATGCGATATGACAGGCTTCGGGAAATGAAAGTATACGTTGCTAAGGTGTAAAATCAACACTTTTGGACGATGTTTGAAAAATTCAGACAAAATCAACATCAGGAAGCAACTTTCATTTGCAAATATAACACCTTTTGCGACCGATTTAGTACAAAATATGAAAATGACTATAAAGATTAGATGTTGAAGCAGCAAATTATGCGAAAAAACGAAAATCATAAAAAATCGTGATTTGGTCAAAATTTCACTGCCGTGTCTGGCCTTAAGAAAGAAATGAATGAAAAAACGAAAATGATAAAAATCATGGATATCAGGGTTTCTGATGATCTCTCCAGCTTTATTTTGGCGTGATTTGTCTTAAAAAAAAGAAAAAAAAGTAATGAAGTAATCATGTGCCCTGCTGCAGGATATGACCACAAGTGCAGTATCGATGACCAACCTGCCTGATCAGTTGTAAAAAATCGGAAAAGTCTGGAGTTGAAATTCCATAGAGCCAAAAAACCAATGCAAAATTCACATGCTAACTTTGCACTGATAGAAAAAAAAATTGCAGCAACCTTTTGTCATTGTTTAATAATTCATGGACCCAAATGTCTTACAGCCTTTGCTGCAAAACATTTCTTTTGTGTTAGGGAGCAAAACTTTTGACTCTGTGTGCATAAGTTGCCGCTTTCTTGGGGAAATCACTTCTTTGCAGAGGCAGAAGTATTTGATGTCTCCCTCAACCAGGTTCAGTACTTGAGCAAAGTGGTTGTTCCTTGTCATTGTTTCATGAGATCTATATCAAAACTAAGCTCCATGATCAAGTAGCTGCAAGCACCATGTTGCATGCCTGAACTTCAAAATATTGTTCACCCATAATTGAATATGACCATACTTTTGCATGAATGTGACTGTACTTGTGCCAGGTTTTCTTGTCCGCTGTTTTGTTGATTTCTTCTACAGGTTTCACAGGATCAATATTTATGGTACTGTGTGGTGGGATGTACTGTAAGCAAATGAGATAAATAAATGAATTAACGCTAGATAAAAAGACATTTTCCTTGTGTGTTCCGCAGATCCTGATGATGGTGGGTCTGCCGGGTGCAGGCAAGACAGTCTGGGCGGACAAGCACTCCAAGGCCAACCCAGAGAAGAAATACAACGTGCTGGGAACAAACAACATCATTGACAAGATGAAGGTCAGTCTGCAGGACTAGAAATTTTCAGATCATTTTCAGTTCTGTGAACTAGTGGATAAATCAATTGAACTGGGGTGGGCCAGCAGGTTTGTACATGACATTAAGGACATTAACACACATGCATGCAAAAGCAGTCACATGTGATGTGAAGAACTGCAGGAAAAGCATTAAAGTTTTTGACTGCGTACGCTCTGAGATACCAGTCGTGCCATGAATCATGCAGATTGTGTGCTTGCCATTAGAAAATGTAAACACACATGGACAGACCCCTATACAGTGGGTAACATGACTGTGGGATCCCAGTCTTGCCATTTTTTTCCCCCCAGCTCCCAAGCACTCACTTTTGTGTAGGTGATATGGAAACAGACTTAGTTGAGTTTTTTTTTTAGTTAGTCTGTGTAATTGCCTGGTCTTGGTTATGTGTCTGTGGAGTGTTTGAATTTTCTCAACAACTTCAGCAAGTATAAGAGCCAAACATGTAGGGTTGGTAGATAAATATTAGATCTCCTCAGTCATCCCCTTTGTGATGATGAAGTAAGCAAGGTCAGAGGTCATACATCCTGCTTTCACCAAACTTAGTCCAGTGATCCATGGTGACGTCATGATCCCTGCTGAAATACAAGGTCACATGTTAAAGGCCAGGGTCATAATATGGCATTCTTTGAGTAGAGGAAAAGTTTGTAGACCAAAGAGATGAGGTTTTGTTTTTCCATTCCATAATAATTCCCCAGGTGGGTTAAGTGATTGAAGAACTTGTCACTCTTTTTCTTTTTTTTTTTTTTTTTTAAAGAAGAAAAAAAAAAAGAAATGCCATGGTTTCCTTTGGTTTATGACCATGAAGTGTTTGTCATCAGGTGATGGGCTTGCCCCGAAAAAAAAACTACAGTGGTCGCTGGGACGTCTTGATTGACAAGTCCACCAAATGCCTCAATCGCCTGATTGAGATCGCTGCACGCAAGAAGCGAAATTACATTCTGGACCAGGTAAGTCTGCTCTGTTCTGGTGTCTGGTTTTGTGGTAAAAAATTCGTTGGAGGTTTTGCATGTATCATGCATAATTGCGGCCATTGTTTTCATGTTGTCAGGTAAGTTCGTAAGTAAAATGTGAATTTCAGTGAAGAATGTCATGCAGGAGCTTTCAGAGAGGATGGGGTGGTGAGGGAGTGTAAGTTGATTGCTGAAGACGGGAAGAAAATTAAGAAGGGGAGATTGCAGTCAGATTCATTCCTGATAATTGTGTAGACCGAGCTATAGAACTACTCTAGAGATTAACTCCTGATAAGTGTGTAGACTGAGCTATAGAACTTCACAAGACTAAAGAGCCAAACATAAAGTTCTGTGAAAAAAGTGTACTGTTGTTTTTCTTTTGAACTTTCCATGAGTCCTCTTTTAAAACATGAAATTTTCATGTGTCTGCAGAATATCTGTGTTGGAACACAGCTCTAGAGAGGTGTCACTAGATACCCAATATTAAGCAGGGTTAAAAACTGTTATCATGTCACAGTATGTATTTTGCCCCTAATGAATGTTCTGTATATATCAATTCACAAGAGAAATTCCTTTTGGTTGATGAGTGAGGGTTATGTTTGCAGCAGAGTTGGTCATTGGCACACATTTTTTTAGGATCCAGTCCTAGGCAATACCTATGGATAATGACATTTGTGGATGACCTTGTTCTACTGTCAGAAGAAAATAAACAGCTTCAAGAACATGACAAAACCAGCTTAAACAAGAGACTTCCTTCACATGATTCTGATTTTTCTACACTGTCTTGTCTTTGTCTCTGAGAACTTTAAAAAGGCATTATTGAGAAAAGAAAGCAGCCTTCTGTTATTCACTAGTGTTTCATTGGAAACTATTTGGTTTATCCCAGGATAACTCAGCTAAGCAAATATGTGCTGGAATGAGGGCTGCAAGTTTTGAAAGCATGTCAGTGATCACAGGATTTGGATTGAAACAAGTAATTTGTCATTGTGCTTTATATGTATCAGAATCATGGAATTGTGAAATGAAACAGGCATGTGAAATACTTCCTGACTTCTGCAAAATTCAGGACATTATCATTTATTTTGAAAAGAGATTGCCCAAGGAGAAGCAGAATTCACGAATAAACCCTTAACAGGTATACAGGAATGGCTTTCCACCAACCCCCCAAGCATGACATGAATAGCTTGCAAAATATAACTTTTTTAATAACATAATGAAGGAAGGCAGAGACAGAAGAATGTGTGTGTGTGTACACAACACAGTGCATTGTTAGAGACTAGCATGAAATAGTGAAGAAAAAAGATAAAGTATTTGATGAGAAAATCCACAAGCTGTGTAAGGAATTGTTAATTATCCACTGACATTCAGACTTGATGTGTTGATTTTGAGGGATTTGTACTCTACCCCAACATACTACCCTCACTTTGCAGTGAAATATTTTTTGGAATCGGACCGTTAAATAGGATAATGTTGACAAACAAATAGAAATATTTGGGAGGTATGTATGTGCTGCAGCATTTACACTTCATTCAGCATGGTTTTGGCAGAGAACAATTTTCCACTTCCATCTCGTCAGGCTTTGTTGAAAGACTAGCTGTTCATTGACAAAGGGTCTACGATGAAGTTCAAATTTTGAAAGCATAGGAACCATTTTCCCACAGAATTCTGGCACTGTTAATGTTGGCATATCTTCACCATAGTTTGTTTTGTGGCATTGTTGGCACTGATGCTCCTGCAAACATTCTTCACTGGATTTTATTTTCAGGGAGAAGGTAAGTGCATATACTGGTTTATTTCAGCCATCTCAGGTTCTTTGGGTAAGTACTGGACTTAGCGTAATGGACATGGGGAGGGAAAGGATAGATGTCAATTATATAGGGAGGGAAAGAAATAGATATGTATCATAAAGGGAGGGAAAGAATAGATTTATGGATGATAGAAAGGAAAGAAACACAGGTAGACATAGATCAGTGCATTGCATTCAGTTATTTGATTCACCACCATGTTGAAGAGATTGATTTGATGTGATGAAAGATGGAGACTGATTCTAGACTACACATTGCCAACACATGCTGGTTAACCCCTCTCTTGTCTGCTGTTTCACAAGGAAGATCGTCTATATCTACAGGGAAGCTGAACAAAGGAGAACACTAGGCAACAGACACTGAGCGACAACACCAGCATACCTATGAATTCATGCTTTGATTGTGTGTTTGATGAGATTGATTTATTGATCTGCAACATTGAGCATGGTTGTTAATTCATATCTTACATAGTGGATGATTCATTGATGGATTGATGATTGATTGACATGCTTCACCTGATGACAAAGATGATGACTTGTTTATTATTTAATGGTATTTTCAACCCTCCACACATGTACACTTTAAAATGGAACATGACTGATGACTTAGAATAGCTTGCTGGTTTTGAAGAAAGTGCCATAACCATAGCTGAAACTGTTATGACAGTTGTTTGAAGTTATGAAGAAAGTGCACTCATTACAATTAAGTTTGCGTTATGAAGAAAGTGAATTGATTACAGTTAAGCTGTTCTTTAACCTCCTTCAATATCTGTAAAATCGGTGGGTGTGTTTGGTAGTCTTCAATTTTTATTTTGTCTGCTTTGTCTCCAGGTAAGTTTTGTAAGATATGTGCTGTGTGATGATATGTTTCTTTTCAGCTTTCTTCACCAGTCAGGTAAAGTATATAGGGAGTGGAAAAAACCAGGCATACATACATACCAACAGCATGGAAGAAAGCAAGCAAAGTTGGACTGAAGTTGACTGCAAATAGAAGGAAATTATGGACGGAAAGCACATGAAAATCTTCATGCAATATGTTGCAGATTTATCGACGCAGAAACGCCATGACTGAATGATTAAAAGTTGATGCACCTTGGTGCATCAGTTGTATATTATTTATTTTATATCTCATATATATATATATATCTTTAGATTATGGGCACACTACGCTGCTGGAACAGGAACTTGCCACTCATCATCTTTTTGTATTTTGTCACCTTCGCTAGACAAATGTGTATGCATCAGCCCGGCGACGTAAAATGCAGCCTTTCGAAGGTTTCCAACGCAAGGCAGTCGTTGTTGTGCCCACCGACGAGGAGTTCAAAAGCCGTGTTGAGAAAAGAGAGAAGGAAGAAGGGAAAGATGTTCCTGAAAAAGCTGTTCTTGAGATGAAAGGTAGGCGGATTTTTGGGGCGCCTGGCAACCCGGTAACCATTGTTTTCAAAAAAAGGGATGCTCTTTTCTCCAGCCTTCTGTACATTGTTCTAGATGACCTCGTCTTCACTTGTTTGAAGCTGTAGCCACTTGTGTACTTTGCGTCATTGTTGCATTGTTGTCCTGTTTGCCATTTCTGTCTTCGTTGAAGCCATAGCTAGTGTCATCATTGTTCTTAGTGATAATAATTTGTTTTTGATCAGTAAGGTTTTGATGTAATCCTTCAGGATTTATGTTAGTCCATTGTGTGGTATAGTGAATGTTTATTGTTTTTAATATATTTTCATTGAGATTAAATAATGTTTTTAATGTTTATTATATTTAACATTATTTAATGAATATGATTCTCTTAATGTCCTGTATTTAAACATTCCTTTAGGACTAGCACAAAGTCAGTACTTTCATTATCAGAGTTGAGAATCATTGTTGATATTTAACCAGAATATAGGCCATGAACGTCAGATTTGTAATGTAAAAAGCTCTATTGGCATTGGAAGATACAGTTTACACTTGGCAGCTTGAAATAAAACCTCTCCCCACCTGAGGTCCCTGTCAGTAATTTTCCCCAGGACACATTTGTATGTTTAGCAATCTACGCTCTAACTTTAAAGTTTAATGCCAGACCAAAAGAAACAGGGGTGACGGTTGTGCCTTGTCATTGTGTTCCACACCAGCAGAAAATTTGGACACACATCACTAGAGACTTCTATAGAATCCAGTATAAATTATCCTTCATGGTGGGCAGTAGAAGACATGAACAGATTTATCATTCATGGATCCAGTTTAACTAATTTTGTTAATTTACTGACATTTACAACAGTTTGCTTGTCGGTTTGCCAATGCCTTGGCTGATCTGTGATGTTTCAAGTGCCACACGAATGCTGGGCAGTAGAAGACATAAACAACTGAAGATGAATTACATGGTTGGATGGGGAAGACAGTATTGTGTTGGAGTATTTGTCGACATTCGTAAGATTCCACCTTGTTTGGTTGGATACAGTTGACACAAGAGAGACCAACAGGGCTGGTCACTTGAAAATAGTGCTGCAGAGAAAAAACCTCACAGGTGGGAAATACTGCACAGGTTCAGATAAGACGCATCTTAGCACATTCATATAAATTTTGTCTCGACTTGAGCACATGTTTCATCAATCAGTCAATATGCATTGAGAACATGGCCATTAGAATATGTCACTTGATTAATAAAGTTAGATTTGACTTGGCAAGAAAACCAATTATTAGACTGAAAAATAAGAAAAGTGAACTTTCATTTCCTGCAACACAGAAAGTCAAAATGATGAGTTTGATTCTGAAGTAGTCAGATTGAATAAATTTTCTTTTCACAGAGAGTGAAAAAGGTTAACAATTTGTGCTTGTAAGAATTTGTCAGTCATTTGCTAAAGTGAAATGAAGAAAGTAAAAAGTATGTATGAGCAATGTGGTAATTTACAAATGAAAAGTATGCATGAGTACACACACACACACACACACACACACACACACACACACACACACACATAGATTTGTAAGTAAAGTTATTATTTTTTATGACGTGGAAAGGAGGATATTGTAATGATTTGAAAATTTGATATGTCTCAGTTTTACTTATCATAAGTATTCTCAACTCAATTGAGTTACAGGTCACTTTGTTGGCTGCCCCTTCATTTGGTTATATTTTTAGGCATTTTATTTGCCAGGCATCACAAACGCATACGGAAAATAATTTTTAGTGCAATGTTTTAAATATATCTCAAAAGTTTAACGTGATCAATTTCAGTCAAACAGCATGTGGAGGAAACGGAATCCAAAGAAGTATGTGGGAGAGGCAGGAAGGGGGAGGGAGAGACAGACCTCATTTTGAACACTGTCACATCAGTTAATTAGTTATGAACACAAAAGCACTTTTTTCCTGTTTTATATCAGAAGTGACACATTCAGTTTCTCCATTTGTCAGAAGTGTTGAGTTTACACCACAAAACCACACACACTATTAAACATGGAACAAATCCTCTGAACTGAAGACAATACACAGCAAGCTGATCACATCTCTTGAAAATTTGACTTGAGTAGAGAACCATGGCATTCTGTTGTGTTCCGCACAGGGTTAAAATAATTCTGAACATCTGATGGAAATTAATTGTAAAACAAAAGTGCAGGATAGCATTTACCATTGCAGGTTAATTGATTTCATGTCTGTTTTTACTGCCGAAAAATTCTCATATTAGAAATGATGTCAATTAGGTATAGATGATGGTAATTTTGAAAATGTTTGCACAGAATAAGGCACAGCCTTGGAGTGCAAAACAAACAAAATAAAAAGTATAGCTGGACTATTATCACTGTTTTTGTCGAACATCTCAATGTGGAATAAGATGAAATATCACTGATAAATTATCTGCTCTTAAAACATTCCACATAGTATTTTTGAAATCTTCTTTCATGACGTAATGAAATAAAGAAAAATAGTACACATGGTAAATTATAAATTGCTTATGCTTTAAAACACACGAAACATTCTTGTATTCTGGATGGAGAGGAAGCTATCTTGTTTCACATTAATTAAACCATTTAAAAAGAAAAGATATATCCTAGTTAACTAGTTCGCACATTTGTTAAGCATGTTTAATCTGACCAGCTGTCATCAGGGTGTTTTCAAATGGGAATGGATGGAAACATTTCACAATCACATGTCACACTGTCACTGAATTACTTATTACATATTTTTTCTTTGTTACAAATGAATAAAGAGTTACTGCAGAATGTTGTTTTACTTTTTCTTATTTGACAGTGTAATTTTACTTGGTCATTCAACAGTTTGATCTGATGTAGTCATCAGTTAGTCTGTAGAGTACAGGTTTGTGTCTTGCTGCCAAGTTTTCCTTTGAGAAGTACATTCACGGGATACTGTCATCTTTTTTGGAGTTGTTCACACAATCAGAATGATCAAGGCCAACCGTTATACCCTGTATATCTCATTGTGTTTGGGCAGTTACTTGAATCCATGAGGAACATTCAGATACCTAACAACAAGATGACATTTGTTAAAAGTTGATTTTTTTTTTTTGTGGTTGGGGGGAAGGGGGGGGGGGGGGTTCTTGGTAACATTTTTCAATGGCTAGGATCAATACTGGGAAACATCCTTGTGAAAATTTAAATTTTTAAGATGATTTCTTGGTTATTTTTTTTTATCCCAGGGATTAGTACTGGGAACCTTCCTTTTGAAAATTTACTATGTATGTATGTATTTAGTAAATCCCTGTTCTTTGCATGTTGATAGATAGTTCTGTTTTGTCTGTTTGAAACGCTGGTGTGTTGTCTACTCTCAAGTCCCCTAAAGTTTAAAAAAAAAAATCGTCTGTGTGTTAGAAAAAAAGAAGAAGAAAAGGAAAATTGCTGTATGGTGTTGTGTACCTTCACTGTATCGTGCCCCCCACCTCCCTCCCCAACCCATCCCCACCCATTCTCATCACTTTGACATGTAATGGAGCAAGAAGAGCTGTGAGCATTGATGTGTGGGGGTGTGTTCTGTTCAGCCAACTTCACAGTGCCGGAGGTGGGGCAGCTGTTTGACAGCGTGGAGTTCCCTGAGGCAGAAAACTTGAGCAAGGAGGAGGCGGAGAAACTGGTGGCCAAGTACAAAGAGGAGGCCAGCAAGCTGCTCCCCCCGCCTGAGAAACGCTTCAGGGACAACCGTTACGGAGGTACAGGAGACCTGAACGCTTTATTGTCTTTGAAAGTGAAGGAGTTACATTAGAGCAAGAATATTTTATTATCTCTGAAAGAGATGGAAGTACAAGAATACTATTGTCTCTGAAAGGGATGGACGTACAAGATTTTCTGTGAAAAAATTTTTTTAACATGTTTGCTGATAATGATAAAAAAATGGTGACAAGCAAATCAGCAAAGGCATTACATTCACAGACCATCACTAAGTTTGATCATGATCCCATGTTTCATTGAGAACCTGTGGTTTTGAGAATATTCTTAGAAGAGTTTTAAAGCGGAATATTGTCATCATGCTGTTTGTGAGTGCTATTTCATCTGATGAAGTATGCATTCGTGATCTTGCTTTCCAAATTTGATGGCTTTATAGAATTTAAGGGGAAAAATACCCAACACACTGTATATTTACCCCAAAAGTATGGTGTACTGCATTTTTTTTTTTTTAATCCTTGGTTGATAAACAACTTGAAAATGTTTGCCTTAATAAAATACTACTTTTGTTCCATTTGTTATTGCAAGAATAAATAATTGGTTTCATTTGTTGATGCCCATTTTACTGTTGCAGAAAGATTGGTGTTTGTTTATATGAGTTGGCATATTCATATCTACATGACTGGATATTTTAGTCTAGATTGATGTTTGTTTACCATGACCTGGCATGGTCTGATCATTGTGGATGTAATTTTATTTTTCTTGTTTTGATAGCCAAAATACAGCATTCATGGTTGGCTTAGCTATGAGCAAGTTTGGACATGAACAACCTTTGAGTGTTTAGAATTCACTGATGCAGATCGTGGCCGTCGGGACTTCCGATCCAGAGGAGGTGGCTTCCGTGGAGGTTTTGACCGAGATCGCCGAGGCGGTGGCTACAGTGGCTACAGAGGTGAGGGTTTCATTGTCACCCTGCACATGTCTGAGAGGGCTCTGTTGTGGAATGACTTTCTGCATCTTTGTCAATTAAAGTTACATATCTTTTATAGATTATAGGTTTCTTGACAACAGCGCTTGCATACAGAGAGTGAATAATAACTTATGCCAGATACAGCTAGTCGAGATTTCAAGTTGATTGCAAGACACCCCCCACTGACAGTCCAAAACCAATCAACTAACAAAGATACAATAAGTTTCTTTTCTTGTCTTTTCCCAGTATGTTTTGAAAAAGAGGATCAGTCAAAATCACATTGTTGTGAAAATAAAATAAACACATGTTGTGAAAATACAATAAGCCAATGAGAAGAAGACAGGAGATCTTTTCAATTTCTCCAGTGTTTGTTCAGGGAGGTATGTGGGGAACCGTTAATAGCCATGGCAAGTATTGTCTGAACTACACTTAACCTGAATCCTGCAAATGCTGTGCTGTCAGTCACAGAAGGAAGACATTATTTCCTCAGATTTTGGATTTCAGGCTGCCTTTTTTTTGTTTGAATTTTAGAACCAGCATTGAACATGAAGCAGTTTTTATTTTCATTTGATTTGTGTATTCCGTAGCTTGTTGAGGATCAGGTGTTGCCCTGTTTTGAATAAGCGGCAATCTTTTGACATCTGTACTATTACTGTTATTCTGTACTATCATTGTTATTGTGTATATCATTTGAAAAACAACAAAATGTCATAATTATCTCGTTTGAGGGAATAGATAATGGATCTTTATGCCAGTATATTATTTCAAAAAATAATGATACATGTTTCTTCTGTTACGTTACTTGCTCATGCATGTTAGGTTTTGGTGGTACATGTGCAGGTGGCTACAATCCTCGAGGAGGCTACTCTTCATTTGACAATCGTAACCGTGGACGTTATGATGATCGCCGTTCTTATGGCAGTGCGGGCAGTTACAATTACAGATCTGGTGGTGGTTACCAGGTGAGGCATCTGGCTTTTTGTTCCCACCATTCCACTTTTTTGTGTTTTTTTTGGTTCCCTCACTTCCATTCTATGTTGTTTGTTTGTTTGTTTGTCAGCCTTGTTTCAGTTTAAAGCAGATGTGTACATTTTATGCAAACATGCGTGCTTACTATTGGCACATTTTTTCCTGTCCATATGGCATGTGATAGACTGCTTCCTTGAAAATAGAATTTTAATGACAACAGGACAGGACACAAACCTTATTTGTGTTTAACACCTGCTACAAATGAATGACAAGACACGTCAGTGTAAATGGTTGGATGACACTAGCCAGTATGTGCCAGTGGCTGGAATCAACACAAGGGCAGTGCAAGTTCTCGTGCAGGAAATCAGAATTTGCATTGTATCAATAGTTTCGAGAGAACCTATTGAAAGGAGGTTGATGAATTTTACTTGCAGAATGCTTTGGGCAAAGGCTAAGTGCTAATGTGCACAAATGACCATCAAATTAGATCAGCTTGCCTTACTTTGTTAGTCACCACAGTTATACAGAAAACACACATGTGGTGCAGACGTTTTGCTTTTTGGGACTAAAGGGATGATTCAGTGAAATATAATCATGTCAGCAAAACTTTTGACTTAACGGTTTCCTTCTTTTTATTCATTTTTTCTTTTTTTCAGTCACTAGGAATCACACATGAGCCATTACAGCTTTACTTCTTGTTTTCAGAACATGTGGATTTAGAATTGTTTGCACAATTTAGAATTATGACAGACAAGCTTGTAGCCACTCACAGCATGCATGGATGCTTACACACACACACACACACACACCACTCAGAACACACATGCATACACATGTGCATGAGGATGCAAGCATGAAAGTACATGCACAACATGCACACACATCAGGACAATGTATCCAAGCAACAATCTTAAGAAAAGAAACTGAATTGAAAGTTCATCTAAAAGAGTGAGTGTGTGTCCTTGTTTACAGGGTCAGCGTTCTGGAGGCTATGGAAGCAGTGGTGGTTACGGCAGTGGTGGCTACAACAAAGGCTGGGGCCAGCAGGGATCCTGGGGTGGAGGCAGCGGGGGCTATGGCCAGTGGGGAGGCAGCTCTTCAGGCTACGGGGGCAACAGGGTGAGTACAGTGCAAGCTCACTGTGTTTGTGTGTGTTCTTATTGGTCTGTGTTGTTGATGGTGCACTGCCTCCGTCCGCCTCTGGATGTTCTCAGGGTACAGTTCTTACTTTGTCCTTGGTCAGGGAAATCTGGAAAGGTTTTGGAACAAGTGAACCTTTTTTTTTCCCAGGGCTGGAAAAGTCTTTGAAAAAAGATTTTTTTTTTTTCGCCCCACAGGGTCTGGAAAAGTCTTGGAATTTAAAACAAACTCTTGACCAGTACCAGAAAACAGATTGCTGAAATTTGAACATTGCTAGCAAGATATCCGCCCAAATCTTCCATCAGTGGTGTGGCTGACTTTAAAAGATTTTAAATTTTATTTATTTATTTATTTTTGTAACATCAGTTTTGTGTGTATTATGGAAAATCTTCTGTCTGGTTTGGAGACAGTGTAGAATTTTGTTTGGGTATGTCTGTTGGAACCCAGTTTTTTCACAGAAGAATCCAGGGCAGAATGAAAGAGCACTAGTGTGTTGTTTTGGGTTTGGGGTGTGATTGTAGAATGAATGAGCACTCGTGTGTTTTGATTGTTTTTTTTTGTTGTTGTGTTTTTGTTTTTGCATTTTGTCTGTCTGTTTTTGTTTGCTGATAGACTGACTCATCATCCCTGTTTCCCCTGTGGCTGGTTTCAGAGCTATGGACAGTGGCAGCAGCAACCAGGAAACTGGGGTCAGTCCAGCTACTGGGGAGGCAGTGGTGGCAGCAGCGGTTATGGCAGCGGTGGCTACGGGAGCAGCAGCGGCTACGGCAGCAGTGGGGGGTGGGGAAGTAGCAGCTATGGTGGCTATGGCTACAACCGGTAAAAAGGGGGAGGGGGTGACATTAGGACCCGGCGACCAGTACACCACCATGGACAAAATAACAACAAAAGGGCTGCTGAACCATTCTGCCTGAAAAGAGTAGTTTAGGGATTGGGGGGGTGGGGTGGGAGGGGGTGGGGGGGATTATAAACTGACTTCTCAGATTGTTTTAATTTTGTTATTTTTCAATTTTTTTCTTTTAATGCATTTAAAAAAAAAATATATATGTAGACTTTTTTGTATAATTCTTATCATTTGAATTTTTTTTAACCCACCCCACCCCCCTCCCTCCCACTGTTTTATCATTTTTGAAGGGATGGGAATACTATCTGTGTGTGTGTGCTTTTTTTTTCTTTTTTTTTTTTCAGTGGTTGGTTTGAATTTATTCCTTTTTTTGCTATTTTAATTAGAGTAAGAGGTTGAAAGCATCATTTATTGATTGAATCTGAAAGCTTTTTTTTTTCCCCTCTAATTGGAGGTGAAGGCTGAAGGTAGAATTTATTGATAGATTTTGAAACTTTGTTGTTGTTTTTTTAATTAACCACCTGTCAATTCTAGCTTCTTTTTTTGTCTGTGTGTATGTGTGTTCTTTAGTCTAAGGTTGTTAAAAATGGTTTTTAGGATTGTGGATGATGATGAGATTTCTTAGCCGGGGTTAGGAATGGTCTGTGCAAATTCATTTATTATGGGGGGAGTGCAGCATACTGCCAAACCAGGTAGTGAAAATGTTAAACCTTTATGGAGGAGCATTGCAGCATACTGTTGTACATAAAGATTTTAAAACAATTTTTGGATGTCAGATTTTTTTTTTTTTTTGACAAGTTTTGTGTTTTTCACAGGAAAAAATAGATGGAAAAAAAAAAGGATTTTGTCGTCCATATGCACTGATTGATGTTGAGAAATTTTAGCAGGCAGCAAATGTGTTTTCAATTTTCAGAAAGAAAAAATATATTCATGGGGTGTTTCTAATGTTTTAACACCTTTTTTCTCTCACAAACCCTTTTCTCTGTACATCATTGTACACTGTCTTTGCTACCCCACTTTTTATGTTGTTTTGCAGAGGTTTTTTTTTTATTTTTATTTTTTTTTTAAATTTTAACTTTCATATAATTTGTCAAATATGTTGTCTCTCTCTCTCTCTCTCTATCTTTTTTGTACTGTTTTCAGTAAACCTCCACTCGGTAGCATCCCCAAACTCGCTCCCCTTCTTTCTTTCCAGCCCCTCCGACCCTCTCACAACCACCAAACCATCCTGCCTTGTCCTCTCTCCCACACCTGTCCTGTCAGTCAGGCTTGTGTAGTATCTTGATAGAATTCCTGAGAATGTAATATGTCGTTCAGGTTTTTTCAGTCCAATGCATCAGCTTGGTTGACAGCATGAGTATGCTAAGCTGCCTGCTTGGAAGTCATTGCTCTTTTGTGTGTGTATGTGTACATGTAAGTATATGTTCTCTTCCCATTCTGTTACATTTTTGTGTGTTGCTGTATACAGTGCATCATTAACATGCCTTATGAGACTTTTTATCTCAGATTTGTTGTTTTTGTTGTAAAAGGTTTTTTTTTGTTTTTTGTTTTTGTTTTTTGTTTTTTTGCTTTATTTTTTGTTTATCGTGGAGAATATTGATTTGTCACCACTAAAGCACAGGACAGAAACAATATCAGATTTTTTCCTCCCCTTTGATGTGTGTGTGTAAAGTCCTGACACTTCGTTCAATAGGAATGTCACATCATATATGACTGTATTGATAACAGATTGCTAGTAATAGCTTTGCTATTCTCCATGCTGATCCCTGTCAAAAAAAAGAAAAAAAAAGAAAAAAGATGCACAAAGAATTTCTAAATGCTTTAAAGAGAAAGGAATTGAAACAGAAAGCTGGAGAAAGTGTTGAAGAGAAATGTTTTCCACGGAATGATTCAGCGCTTATAGCTTTTAGAGGCATTTGATTGGCTGAGAGTGGACCGGGGCAAGACGGCTCGTCTTTTCACTGTTAGCCGCGCGAAATTTGGCCAAGCAGAGCAAACCGATAGGCCTAGTTTGCATCAGTTTGACATGGTAAGTATATGTAACACCAAACATGGAGTATAATACAAACTCCTCCTATAAGTAGTAGAATGTGTCAAATGAAAATGCATAAAGAGATTGCTATGTAGTCACTCCTGAAATATTGCTAGCTGGTGACAATTCAGTGTTGCATGAACCAAGCCTAAACTCCCAAACCACACCACTGTCAAGAATACATTGTGTACAGTGAAAATAAGATTCGATCAAGAAGGTCCTGTATGCGAGTCCTACTTTGTCATGTCTCTGGTTAGGAATAGTGCAGCACTGCGAAGTTCAAGAGATGTACTTTGTATATCCCTCACCAAAAATAAGGACAGAATTTGGAATGCTTCAGTTCATTTGTGTAGTGTTGTCTTTGAGGTCTATGCCATGGTGTATTTTCTGTGTTCATTAAAAAAAAGACAAGAAGAGTGTGACACTGAATTGCAATGCTGATTGGTGTGGCTTAGAATGATTTGTGTGTGTATGTGCGTGTGTGTGACAGACTGGAAGACCGGTGCTTTTCTGTCTTGTCTTTTCTTTGGTTTGTTCATTCTCTTCGTTTTGTTCTTTGCTTTTCCTTCTTATTTTCTTATTCTTTATTTCTTCTTTCCTTGCTTGTATTTTTCCTTCCACAGTCTGGTACATAAGGTCAGGACTGATTAGGGACATTCAGGATCCTGTGGAGAAAGTTCTAAGTAGATTTTTGTGTACCTTGTCACCAGTTCTCAGACTTTGTGAATCAGGAAAGCTAGAAGACTGGCATGACGGCCAAGTGGTTAGAGCATTGGACTTTCAATCTGAGGGTCCTTGGTTCAGTTTCGGCATCGCGCCAGATGGGTTAAGGGTGTAGATTTGCCCCATCTCCCAGACCATCCAATGCTTTAATTCCCCTAGAAGATAAAATAATTTTGCATGTTGAAATATCCTGTGATCCATGTCGGTGTTATGTGGGTTGTAGAAACATGAACATATCTGGCATCCTTACCCTCAAAATAGGACTGGTTACCAACATGTTGTGGTTAAAAACGTTCATACTCCTAAACATATATGTGCAGATAAAAGTAAATATGAGAGCTGTTGCTCAGGAACACAGGAAAAAAACAGAAAAAAGGCATGCTTGTTAAAGCTGTGAGCATGAAATGATGAAAGTAATACGGCTCTAGTTGACTTATCAACTGTTTGTTGAAGTTTATTGTTGAAATGTTCAAATTGTACCAATATCGGTGACACCAGACTGTTGCAACAATGTTCAGAAGTATTTCAGAAATCAGGTTGTTTGCTGAAGGAAATATCGCTTGGCTTTACTGACTTCATTTTTTAGAGTTTTACTGTGAATTCCTGCACAGTCATAATTTTCTGTTTAGCAGATATTATTAGCTGGACCAACACAATGTTTGAATGAATGTTAAACAACAACAGTGCTGCAGCTTAACTTGGAATAAACCAGAATTCCAAAACTGGAGCAATGACATGGCTTTCCAAACTACTTCTGTCATAAGAGAAGCCAATAACATGCTATCATTTTATCAACCACACAATGGCCCTCAACATCCTGCCAAGTTTAGTAAAAGAGAAAAAGATTTATGTAAAAAAAGACAGAAGGATACAAAACATACACATTAGAAAACGGGAAACGGGAATTAATTTCCTAAACACTACAACGATGCTAAATTTATACGAATCAAGAAATTTGAACACAGCAACCATGAATGGAGAATTGTAAATAGTCGCAATGTATCCATCAGTTAAAAAATCGAACAAATATATATGTACTTGTCAAAAGGACAAATTGATGCTTAAGAGTGATTAATAATTAAATATCTGGAACCATGACCAGAAGTGATCCTGATGGTCTCTCAGCCCAAACCATTATTATTGTGAAATAAAAAATGCTGAAGCATAACAAGTAAACTGGACATAACCAACAATACACGGAAGAGGAAGGTGGCAGAATGGTTAAGATGCTTGTCTGCTAAAACAGTGTCCATGAAGGTCTTGGTTTGATTCCTGGTCTTGTCGTTTTCCTTGTTTGAATGGAAAGACTGTTAGACTGTCTAATCATCTGGATGAGATGATAAACCCAAGTCCCTTGTGCAGCACACACTTCGCAGATTGAAAAAGAACGTAAGTATTGCCCTTTGGCACAATTCCTTATACATCCGCTGAAATAAGTATGCATGCACTGCTGGCCTGACTGACGTGCTGGGTTATACTGCTGGTCAAGCACCTGTCAAACAGATGTGGTGTAGTGTATATGGATTTGTCTGAACGCAGTGACACCTTGAGAAACTGAAACTAAAAATAGATAACCTGATGGGTTCACCCGTACTGGGAATCTCTCATCAGTAAAACTGCGTATGTTCAAACATTCAAAAACAAGTTCAAGTTGAAAATAGATTTTATGAGAATTGAGTGTGTGCTCGTGCAATCATTACTTTTTCCTTTTTTTTCTTCTTTTGTTTAATACATGAGCACATAAAATTACAGAAAGTCTCACTGAAGAGGGCAAAACAGTATTTCAAGAACTCCAAAAGATGCTGGGCTTCAGTTCTGTTGTTGTTCAGTTGTTTGTTTCCCTAGCAATCAAACCTGTTTCCTTTCAACAGCACCTCTTCACTGTTCACCCCTTGCTTGTTGAAAAAAGTCTGAGAGATGGAGCTTGCAGCTGGTGAGATTTTCTAGGACACACCCTATTGTAGTTTTTTTTCTGTTTTGTGTTGAGTGGAAACAGGGGGAAATTGGTTGTTTCTTCTATTTCTTTAGATTGAAAGAAATATGTTAAAAGGAAAAAAAAATCTTTTACAAAATGGGGACTGTCATGCAGTAGAAATGTCTCATGCTGAGAAGATCTTGCTTTCAAAAACATGCATACTGAGTGTTATTCAACACACTTCAGTTCCAAATATCAGTTTCTTTCATTCTTTCTTCTTCCTTTGGTATTTGACAAGTGTTTGCCATACATGAACACAAACATTTACCTTCAGGTCATCAGTGTTTGAAATGATAATGTGATTGCCCAGTCAAAACACAAACAATGAAATCTGGCAAAAACGAGCAGTGTGTATGCAGTTCTCAAATATGTGCATCATGCATGTAATCAGGCAAACTGTTAGTTTTCTTGGGGGGACACTTGCATTTCATTGATTTGTGAAAATAATGAAAACACCAGCTGCATAATTTTGTTGTCTAATTTCCGGGCAAAATTGTGTTAAAAAAATCAATTCATCGTAATGTCCACCATAAACCACTCTAGTCTCACGACCGTCTTGCGGAGAAAAACAAGAGTAGCTTGCAGTCAGTTGTGCAAATATTAATGGTGGCTGTTCCAGTCTTTCGCAAGGTAATTTTTCATGACTCCATTCACTTGGCATTGTCCCTGCTTTGTGATTTCTAGTCATCTAGACTTTTGACGTGTGAGAGATGAATGTTACGACGGGGGCACCAGCAAGCTAGCTCTCAAATGGACCTTTCGTCACAAATCAAGTGGAATACCTGTTTTGCAACTAAAACTGGATGCAGAAGATCGGTTTTCATATTTTTACGACAACAGCCGTCCTAAATGTCTTGAGAAATTACCACGATAAAGAATCAAACCGCACAAAAGGAAAAGGGTAACTCAATCACCATTACAATTGAAAGGGTTTTTGGGTCGACTCCTTTACCTCGCACAAACGCATAATCGAGACTCAAAGGACTCCAGCAACAGAAAAGACTTTACCATCAAGTCAGTGGAAGCTAATGTAACGGGTCGTTAAACACGATAATTCGAAGAGTGTATGAGTGTAAATTAGCAAATGGCAGATCTGCGAAGCTCGGGTTATGAAGGCGCGTGATGCGTGTACAAATTAACTGAGTTTTGAAACTGAAAGCGATCGTACTTTCAATTTGGTGTCATATACTGTACCATGTCAACCCCCAGTTCAGTCTGAGAGTCCTGACCGCTTCGATCCCCGCCCGGCGGTATCCGCGGGCGCCTGCTGGATTAAGGTTGGAGATTTTTACTATCTCCTGAAGCTGGGTTACATGAGCGATCGTAGCAACGGCAGGTTTGCTTAGTGTTGAGAATTTTTCTATGTCAGTCAACGCCATTTCCGTTGACTTAGACAATTCTCAACGCAGAGCAAATATAGAGCTGCCAAGATCGCTCACTACAACCCAGCCCAGATTGAATGTGCAAACCCGCTCGCACCTTTGGAACTAAACGTCAGTTACGTGCGTAAAAGATCTTATAATTATAATCCCTGTCAAGTAATCGGTGGGTTATGTATGTATGTATGTAACACACACACACACACACATACTGGCACACACACACACACACACACACACACACACACACACACACACGAAACTGGGCACACACACACACACATGGATATATCAATATATATATATATATATATATATTTCTCAATATATCTCAATATATATATATATATATATATATATATATATATATATATATATATACTGATGTGTGTGTGTGTGTGTGTGTGTGTGTGTGTGTGTGTGTGTGCCAGTATGTGTGTTGTATTGCATTTGTTTAAACGGACAGATTTTATTCTCAAATGCAAACAAAGGCATTTCAAACGCACAATGCAGCAACAAACCGAACCTTATGGTGTCAGTGCTTTGAGCACAACAAATAGACCTACACACATTGAATATATAAACGCAGCCGGGCCGCATTTCAAACATCAAATTGACATTAATCATCGGAAAGACAGACAAACGAAACGTAATTAAATGAATTAACAAGTAAACAAATAAACGCACAGAAAAAATAATAGCTAAAAAAAAAAAATCATATGATTATTCGCCTTCCCCGCAAAGTGAAACTCGCATTGGGATTATATGACGATGACGCTGTGACAGTGTAGTTACCGATTTAGTTACATAAGTAGGATTTATACTATGTATTAATGATTATTAATTTCTTTGCTTATGTCTCTATTTGTACATCTATCTATTATCCATTTAGTACAAGCACTCATTTTGTTCATACTTGATGTCTATTTATATGTCAGTATTTGTTCTTCAGTGATATTTTGAAGTCAACTGTGGTCTGTCTTCGAGTGTAATTTACTCATCATATACTGCAGACGCTCTGTCTTGGTAATAAACTGGAGTACAGCCGGTAAAAATAAACGATTAAAAATTCTTGAATCTTTGTTAGCCAAGCTTATTATGGCCATGCAATTCTTTCCCCCCGATCGGCATGAGTAGAATTGAACACTTTCTAGGGGAAAAAAATCAACTTTCACAACAATAGCTACTACTACTACTATTTCTACTAAAGGCCTGGGTATTAGTTGGACAGAATATACCAGCTGAAATTGTGCGCTCGTTTCCGATTAATGCCCAGCATTTAGAACACTTGCCAGCGAGATATTAAGAGAGAGAGAGAGAGAGACAAGACAAGACAAGACAAGACAAGACAATTTTTTTATTTCGAGGATAATAGATAAGCACTGGTGTGCTTTTTTTTTTTTTTTTTTACATCCAGTCCCCGCCCTGAATAGGGTCTACACTACACAATATTTAATAAAATGAAAGCATGGTGTTAGTAGAGATGCATAATAGAGGGAGAAAAATATGCATAAGTCAATACAAAACAACAACCACACACACACACACACACCCACACACACGCACACACACAAACACACACATGAACACACACACACACACACACATGACATACAGGCACTAGCATGGTGTTAGTAAAATGCATAAGAAAAAATGAACAAAATCAAAGAAACAAACACACACAACACACACCGCATTACACATCAGAATGGGGGATAGAGGGTGAGGAAGGGAGAGAGAGAGAGAGAGAGAGAGAGAGAGAGAGAGAGAGAGAGAGAGGTCTGAATACTATATAAGACAGTATATGTCCATTGGCCGGTGAAAAAAACCTCTGAATATTATATTAGACAGCATATGCCCATTGGAGAAAAACTTGAACCTCTGAATATTATATTAGACAGTATATGCCCA
>NC_134896.1:15763643-15766143 GCF_041734735.1 Babylonia areolata | reverse complement strand
GGTGGTGGTGGTGGTGAGAATGATGGTGATGATTATAATGATGATGATGATGATGATTGTTGTTTGTTGTTGTCGTCGTCGTAGTTGTCATCATCATCGTCATCATACATTCTGCTACTCATCCTCCTACTTATACTACTACTGCTGCTGCTGCTCCTGCTTCTGCTGCTGCTACTACTATCATCATCATCATCACCATCATCATCATCATCATCTTCTTCTTCTTCTTCTTCTTTATCATCATCATTGTTATCATTATTATTATTATCATTGTTGTTGGTGTTGTTGCAGTAGTAGTAGTAATAATAATAGTAATAATAACAACAACTGCAACAACAACAACAACAATTATTATTATCATTATATTATTATTATTATTATCATTATCATTATCGTTCTTTTCCTTCTTCTTCTTAGTAGTAGTAGTGTTATTGTTGATGTTGTTGAAACAAAAACAGATTTTACTATAATTATTCAAACAAAAACAAAAAACAAAAAAACAAAAAACAACAAAAAAAAAAAAAAAAAAAAAAAAAAAAAAAAAGAAGAAGAAAAGTACTACACTGTTCACTATAAAGATCAGAAAACAGGACGAACGTCACACACAAGACATAGAAAAGACACTGATGCCGGGAAAAGACTCGGACCTGGAACTGATAAGGAAAAAAAAACTGAAGCCGGAAGCCGGAAACCCTGACGCTGAACTGAAGCATCATTTCAGTTCCGAGAAACTGAGGCTGCACTGAATATCAAGTTGATTATTTCTGTCAACTCCCAGCCGATCCAACCACGTGTGGCATCCCAACAGAGGATGATCGTTCGACACACACACACACACTGAGTTGTCACTGATTCTAAAGACATAAAGCATCCGGCCCTGCCGGAGTGTCAAAGCAAATATGTAAGGGGAGGAAGTTTTGCATTCATAAGACTCTCCCTCACGGGTAATACCCAGTTAGAAAACTACTGCCGAGTATCCACCCCCCGATCACATCCGTGATTTGTCTGCCATTATCGGCACTTTCTATCGCGTGCACGCTCTCTTGCAGTCGTGAAAGATTCCCCGCGGCCACTAAGTCGCGCAGAGAAGGCCTGCGGAGTCTTTTCCTTATCTGTGTACATAGAGCCCTCCACTGGAATGGCGATGGATCAGGGAAAGAAGACGTCTAAATCTAGATTTATCTGGGTCCGGCCCTCATTAATATTCTCCCCCACCCCCTTTCTTGCTCGCAGCCTGTGGCACTTTCCTATCCCCCTACCAGTCCACAGCCCCAGTGAAGCCAGCAAGCGAGTGAACAAATTACTTTTCTCCCGACCAAGGGAGATCATGGCAATCTCCGCTGACAGCGCCCTCTGGCCCTTGCAGAAATGGATGGCCCGCCTCGATGCCAATGAGACAGAAAAGCACGATGGCGAGGGGGTGAGACAAATGGTACACATGGGGTTTGGGGAGTTGAACGGAGTAAGGGAAATACCCATGACAAATCTGTTGTTTGTGTTGGGGAGGGGAGGGGGGGAGTGGCGGGGTTGGAGGTGTGTGTGTGTGTGTGTGTGTGTGTGTGTGGGGGGGGGGGGGGTGGAGAAGGGGGGAGGGAGAGGGAGGGAGCGTTCACGCCTTGTGCTAGCTTTCCATGACACATACAGACTGGTTCTGTTATCGCGGCGTGACGAGTTGAGAATGACGATGTGACAGCTTCCTCCCCCCGTCCTCAGCTGATCGACTGGAAATGTCAGCATTACGTGGCTGTGGTCAGACAGTGGAGGAGGAAAATGGTCCTTCGTACGTCCGTCCGTCAGTGCTGGCCTGAGACAGTCCGGGCACCACTGACCACTGTAGATATATGCCTTGTGTGTCATGTTCCAAAGAGACAGGGACCATACGGTACACTTGTGTCCTGTACCCAACAGACAAGTACACTCTGTCTTCTGTGTAGAGCAGACAAGGACAGCACAACAAAAGGCAAGGCAAGGACACATGATGTGATCTGCACCAAGGAGACTGACAAGGACCACAGTACATGTGTATTCTGTAACAAAGCAGACAAGGGCACCATCAAAGTACATTATGTATTATGTACAAAAAAAAAAAAAGGGGGAAAAAAAAGAAAAAAAGAAAAAAAAAGAAAAAAAAAGGACAATGGCATCAGCAAAGTACATAATGTATTCGGCACAGAGAAGACAAGTGCACCAGCACAGTACATTATGTATTCTGTACAAAGCAGACAGGGGCACTAGCAGTGCATTATGTATTCTAGGCAAAGTAGACAAGGACACCACCATAGTATATTATGCATTTTGTTCAAAGCAGGCAAGTGCACCACCACAATACATTATGTATTCTGTACAAAGCAGACAAAGACAATATAAAAGTGCATTATGTATTGTATTACCCAAAGCAGACAAAGGCATCATCAAAGTACATGATGTATTGTATACCCAAAGCAGACAAGAGCACCACAACAGTACATTATGTATTCTGTTCAAAGTGGACAAAGACAAC
>NC_134896.1:15738643-15758643 GCF_041734735.1 Babylonia areolata | reverse complement strand
CTACCCAGGTAGACAGTCTGTTGTGTAAATGGCTCCGTGTTTGTAAAGCGCTTAGAGCTTGGTCTCCGACCGAGGATAGGCACAATATAAGTATCCATATCAATCAATCAATCAATCAATCAACTGCAGCAAGCACATACAAAAAATGCCAACTGTTCGTACTGGTCTTTCGTCCAAAAACATATAACGTAATTGAAAAGACCTTTCACATGATAATCTTTAGTTTAGTTTTTGGTGGAGATAATCAATATCAGTATCAGTATCAGTAGCTCAAGGAGGCGTCACTGCATTCGGACAAATCCATATACGCTACACCACATCTGCCAAGCAGATGCCTGACCAGCAGCGTAACCCAACACGCTTAGTCAGGCCTTGAGGAAAAAAAAAAAAAAAAAAAAAAAAGGTATATATATATATATATATATATATATATATATATATATATATATATATATATAGAGAGAGAGAGAGAGAGAGAGAGAGAGAGAGAAGCGTACATAAATAAATAAATAAATAATAATTATGATGGAAATTATGATAATCAATAATTAAGGTGAACTGATATCAGGACAGGACTTTGTAGTATAGGGTTTTCGTATTGTCCTGTTTATCTGCAAATGTTCTGCATTGCGACATGTTGGAAATAAGAATTCTGTTTGAAGCAAAGGACGTTCGGTCATGGCCGGGTCACTTGGAAAGGTCACGCACGTTTCAAAGAACACCACATGTATGGAGATCTTTTTGGCTATGTCAATGTCGTGTGTGAGCCTTGGAGTCAACGACAACATTCAGTGTGTTTTGTATGAGTCCCAGCAATTTTCAACATAAACGCTGGGGGTTATATGCCACTATGTGGTGGGTAGTTTGTAATTTCTTCTTCTTCTTTTTTTTTATATACTGGTAGTATGACTGATGAAGCCTCCTTCCAGTGCCTCACCACTCCACTGGGTGTTTTGTGTGTGTCTTTTTCTCAGCACCCCCCCCCCCTTTCTTACATTCAGTCCTTCATCCATTCCCCACATCCATTGTACGTGGATGTATGCGTGTACTGAAATGAATGAATGCGTTTTTTTGCCTAAGTCACCTTGTGGTGAATAGACAATAAACCAAAGAGAAAAAGAACAGCCTTGAAGAGAGTTTGTTTTATTTTTTTTTCCTATATATTTTTATCGATTGTAGAGCACTGTGTGCTTTGTCTGTTGAGAGAGAGAGAGAGAGAGAGAGAGAGAGAGAGAGTGTGTGTGTGTGCGTGCGTGCGCGCGTGCGCGCGCGCGCGCGCGCGCGCGTGTGTGTGTGTGTGTGTTTTGTCTGTTTGAAGGTGTGTGTTTGTTCTTGTGCTTGTTTGCTGTGAAAATATGTGTATGCGTGTGTATATGCATATGTGTGCGTGTACATGTGTGTATGTGTATGTATACGTGTATGTCCATGCGTGCGCGCGCGAGCTCGCTCGCGCCATAAAGTCTTTATCTATGTGTTCTTACAACAACCGAAGGAGCGATCCATGCCGAATCATGCTACAGTAATGTGGGTAAAATAAGAAATAGAAAAGAAAGAGAGAAAGACAAGAAAGAAAGAAAGAAAGAAAGAAAGAAGAAGAAGAGAGAGAAGGGGGTGGAGGTGGGGAGAATGTATGGAGAACATTCCTCAGTATCGATAAGGTGATTAGCGAGGAATGCTCTCCATGACACAGGCTGGTAGGAAGCCAATATGAAAAGGAACGAGGATTGTAACGGGAGCTACTTTGCGCTTTGCTTTGATGGCATACCACCACCACCGGTACCACCACCACCACCCGTGGTGGGGCTTCTGTTTTGGCTGCCCTTCTCTAGGCCTGCCTGTCTGTCTGTCTGTCTGTCTGTCTGTCTCTGCCTGCCCCCCACCCTCACCCCTCCCTCTCTCTCTTAGCAAATCAATTCGAATCATCTTGTTTATAGCCCAGCCGATCGCAAATGGCTGTCTCTTCAAGCAAGGGCAAGACTGAAACGGCAGGCCATGACCGAGGTCTCAATTATTGCCTTGGGAAATAAAGTTTTGTATTGTGAGTTTCTGATGTTTTTTGTTTGTTTTCTTCACCTTTTTTTATCACTCAATCAATCAATCAATCAATCCAAAACACTTTATTAATCCACATGGAAATTCAAGTTGTGCAATCACAAGCTCGTTGTAACCACTAGCATAAAATCATCATGCGCACCATAGGAAGAGATTAAAACTAGTCAAATAAGAATTCCCAATAGCTGATGATAGACTACCCCCCCCCCCCCTCCGCACACACACATTTTTATTATTATTATTCGAAGAGGGAGGGGGTGTGGGACGGTTGCAGGGGTGGGTGGGTGGGTGGAGGGTCGGGGGGTGGGAGGGAGTGCGACTGGGAGTTGGGGGTCGTAGTTTCTGTCCGTGTCTCTGTTTCTGCTTGTCTGCTTATGTCAGTGTGTCCACCTGTTCCTGTTTGTCCCTGACTCTGTGTCTGTACGTCTGCCCTGTCTGTTTCTCTCTCTCTCTGTGTGTGTCCATCTCTCTCTCTCTCTCTCTCTCTCTCTCATTGCTGTTCATTGAGAACATGGCAAAACTGTTGAGTATAATAAGTATTCAGTGTCTGTTTTTGCTTCCTTTTCTCCCAATCAATCATTTACCTCAAACCCCTGTTATTCTGAATTCTTATCTTATTTTACAGGAAACGTTGTGCCTTTTGTTGTTTCCCTCCATCTGCTCACCTGTCTTTCTTCGTCTCCCGTCTCAGCCCCCCCCCACCCCCCCCCCCCTTTCTCTCATCAGTTAATGTATTTGTCTCTGATATTCACACTTCGTCTTCAAGTGTTTGCCATCCATCTAACGTGGTCTCTGTTTCTGTCGGTTTCATTCTGTATTTCAAGGTTCATGCTCTGGTGGGCAAAGCTGCTTCTCTTGAGCCGCCCCATAGTTGGCAGGGACAGTCGGTCTTTCATGGGGTGGTCCTGCAACCTCTTGAATTTGGCAGCTTGGGTGAGGAGCTTGGCATCTCTGCGATCCTCAAGAGGTTGGAGCCCTGTGATGTTTCAAGCTCCAGTATTGGTGTTGACCTCATGCCCCCCCCCCCCACCCCCCCCCCCATCACACCCCCAGCCCCTCCCCCCTCCTGGTGATGATGCGGGTTGCCTGGTTCTGCACTTGCTGACCCGATCAGAGTCTGGACTTGGCTGTAGTGCCTCATGCTGGCTGTCACACCATACTCAAGTACTGGCCTGACTCTTCCATCGTAGAGCCTCTTGAGGGTCGTAGTGTCTGCGCCCCAAGCAGTTCCTGCCAGCTTCTTCATAAGCGCAAGTCGCACCTTGGCTCTAGCTTCTAAGTCTTCCCTGCTTGCTTTTTTTTTCCACGTCAGGCGCTTGTGGACAGAATAGAATAGAATAGAATAGATTTTATTGTCATGAAGCCGTAAGGTTTATAAGACACAAGTGCAATGGTAAATGAATGAATGAATGAATGAAAGAAAAACACACAATTAATCAACCAGTTAATGCAGTAAATTGCAGCAGCTTTCATAAATAAATTTTCCTGATCTTGTTTGGACAGTTACACCAAGGTGCGTGGGGTTGTCCTTCGCAAGTACAGTCTGTTAACTGGTGCGCAGCGTGGTCTTTGTTGAGAGGTTAACTCACTCAGTACGGCCAGTCCTCTCTTCTCCTCTACACAGACCCATCGGATGTCCAGTGGGTGTCTGAATGACCCAACCTTTAACTTCCGTCGTCAGAATTGTGGTATTCTTTGTCAACATTCACCTCTTCAGTATAAGAGCCTTCCGCTTGCAATATTTTGATGATGGTAATTGGGGTGAAACGCTGTTAACGTTGTCTCTTTCGCCGTTCGTATGGAGAGAGTTAAAGACAGTGTATGTGTTCTTTTTGTATTTATTTTCACAAGCCATTGTTTTGTACAGCCTTCAAGAATGTTTAGCGACTGCTGCGACCTGTAGTTGGCTGTTGTGAGGTGTTCTTCCGAGCACCAAAGGATCGGACTGTCAGCATATAATATGTGTATTTTTAAAGAATTTTTTATTTATTATTTTTTTCTAATGTCATTGAAATATATTTTTCTTCTTTTTCAAATGTCATTTTAATCGATCTTTCTTCATGTTTGTTTTCACTGAAACTGAAACTGTTTTCACCTTTTTGGAGAATGTTCTTTTATTTAGAAAATCACGCGGATTAAGGATGAGAAACAATTCATCCATTATACATCAAAACTGACACGAAGCAAAAAAAAAAAATCGATAACTTTCAACACTGACATTGTTGACTTAGCTCACAATGTATATCTCCATACCTTCTTCACTCTCCTTCCCTTCCCCCCTCCCCTCCCACACCCACTACCACCTCCCCATAACACCCCCTCAGCACCCTCCGTCCCCCCCCCCCCCCCCGCGCCCCCCAATTCCTCTCCGCATTTCTCTCACTCTACCATCCACCCGTTTCACTCAAAAGTGTGGGTTTTTGTGTGGGTTTTTTTTTGGGGAGCTGGGGTGGGTGGGAGGGTGGGGTGGTGGTGGTTGGGGGGGGGGGGGGGGGGTAGGCAGGTACCCTTACCCCCGACTTGCCACTATTGCACGGGTGGAGGAGCAGACAAGTAGTGCTAGAACACAGAGATCGATTGTAGGTAAGGTGTCGCCACCATTGTCCCGGCATCTGCTTGGCCCCGCCCCACCCCCCTCCCCCACCCCCGCCCTCCCTCACACCCCCACACTCCGGGCCCCGCCCCCCGCCTCACTCCCCTTACCTTCCCGCAGCTAGTATAGCTGTGGCACTGGGATACTTTAACCACCCCCTCAACCCCCTACCCCCCGCCCTCTCCCTAATGTGTGCCTCACCGGACAAGATTTGGGATTTGGGGAAGGTGTCGAGATGGGGATTTAATGAATGAATGGAATTTCCTTTTATTGAGGCATACAAAAAAAAAAGGAAAAAAAAAAGTAAGGAAAAAGAACAAGTACATTCGTCCTGTTTTCGTCCTACCCTCATAGTATGGTAAAATACAACAGAGACGGACAACAAAGATGGTAGTACTATAAAGGGAAAATTCCAGTCTGTTCAAAATACATACATATACTACTTACAACACACACACACACACACACACACACACACACACACACAACACCAACAACAACAACAACAAAACACGCATACACTCACATACTGCACACATACACACACGCGCGCGCGAGCGTGCGCAAGCACACACACATCCACACGCACACACACACACGCACCCACCCTCACACTGAGGGAAGTATGGATATATATATATATATATATATATATATATATACAGACAGACAGACAGAGAGAGAGAGAGAGAGAGAGAGAGAGAGAGAGAGAGAGAGAGAGAGCACGGATGTCATAAATCATTTTGTTTTGAAAAGGTGTCAGCAAATTCTAATGTGTACTTGTGCACTTCGCGCGAAATAACATGCTTTACGCCAACTCGGTGTAAAAACATAAGGATATTTATACACACTAATATGAATTGAAGTATATGTATGCATGGTGCGTGTCTACGAAGTGTTTTTATTTCGTCTGTGTGTGTGTGTGTGTGTGTGTGTGTGTGTGTGTGTGTGTGTGTGTGTGTGTGTGTGTGTGTGTGTGTGTGTGTGTGTGTGTGTGTGTGTGCGTGTTGTGTGTGTTTGAATGTTCAGCTGTTGGTGCTGTATCATAGACTGTGATATTTTCCTCACCTTAATGCTTTCATTTTACATGATGGTTTGGTATGTTCATGGTGATCAAGGATTAGTCACTTTGTTTCGTTTCGCTTACTTTCCTGTTGACAAGCATGCAGTACCTGAACACAGAAACAGTCTGTTTCAGTCCAACGCTGTTTAATTTAAGCAGACAATAATAGTCTTTCGGTTTTAACATGATTTAATTCTCGAAGTCTTACAACAGTATTCAATACACATAAAGCAACAAACCAGCCGAAGCCAATGGTGTGCTCAGATAATTTCCTCCTTCTCCCGCCTCTCTCTTTCCTCCTTCCCTTTCCTCCTTCTCCCCCCTCTCTCTTTCCTCCTTCCCTTTCCTCCTTCTCCCCCCTCTCTCTTTCCTCCTTCCCTTTCCTCCTTCTCCCCCCTCTCTCTTTCCTCCTTCCCTTTCCTCCTTCTCCCCCCTCTCTCTTTCCTCCTTCTCCCCCCTCTCCCTTTCCTCCTTCTCCCCCCTCTCTCTTTCCTCCTTCTCTTTCCTCCTTCTCCCCCTCTCTCTTTCCTCCTTCCCTTTCCTCCTTCTCCCCCCTCTCTCTTTCCTCCCCTCCTTTCCTCTTTCTCCCCCTCTCTCTTTCCTCCTTCTCTTTCCTCCTTCTCCCCCCTCTCTTTCCTCTTTCTCCCCCCTCTCTCTTTCCTCCTTCTCCCCCTCTCTCTTTCCTCCTTCTCCCCCTCTCTCTTTCCTCCTTCTCCCCCTCTCTCTTTCCTCCTTCTCCCTCTCTCCCTTTCCCCTTCTCCCCCTTTCTTTCCTCCTTCTCCCTCTCTCTCTTTCCTCCTTCTCCCCCTCTCTCTCTTTCCTCTTCTCCCCTCTCTCTTTCCTCTCTTTCCTCCTTCTCTTTCCCCTTCTCCCCATTCCCTTCTCCTTCTCCCCCCCTCTCTCTTTCCTCCTTCTCTTTCCTCTTCTCCCCATCTCCCTTTCCTCCTTCTCCCCCTCGCTCTTTCCGCCCTTTCACCTCCCCCCTTTTTCTTTCCTCCTTCTCCCACCTCTCTCTTTCTCCTTCTCCCATCTCCCTTTCCTCCTTCTCCCCTCCCTTTCTCCTTCTCTTCCTCCTTCTCCCCCCTCTCCTTTCCTCCTTCTCTTCCTCCTTCTCCCCCCTCTCTCTTTCCTCCTTCTCCCCATCTCCCTTTCCTCCTTCTCCCCCCTCTCCCTTTCCTCCTTCTCCCCCCTCTCCTTCCTCCTTCTCTTTCCTCCTTCTCCCCATCTCCCTTTCCTCCTTCTCCCTCTCCCTTTCCTCCTTCTCCCCCTCTCTCCCTTTCCTCCTTCTCCCCCTCTCTCTCTTTCCTCCTTCTCCCCTCTCCCTTTCCTCGTTCTCCCCCCTCTCTCTTTCCTCCTTCTCCCCCCTCTCTCTCCTTCTCCCCCCTCTCTCTCTTTCCTCCTTACCCCCTCTCCCTTTCCTCCTTCTCTTCCTCCTTCTCCCTCTCCCTTTCCTCCTTCTCCCCCCTCTCTCTCTTTCCTCCTTCTCCCCCCTCGCTCTTTCCTCCCTGTTCCACCTCCCCCCTCTCTCTTTCCACCTCCTCCCCCTCTCTCTTTCCTCCTTCTCCCCTCTCTCTTTCCTCCTTCTCCCCCCTCTCTCCCTTTTCTCCCTTCTCTTCCTCTTCTCCCCCCTCTCTCTTTCCTCCTTCTCCCCCCTCCTCCCTTTCTCTTCTCTTTCCTCCTTCTCCCCCCTCTCTTTCCCTCCTCCTCCCCTCTCCTTTCCTCCTTCTCCCCCCTCTCTCCCTTTACTCCTGCTTTCCTCCTTCCTCCCCTCTCTTTCCTCTTTCTCCCCCCTCTCCCTTTCCTCCTTCTCTTTCCTCTTCTCCCCCTCTCTTTCCTCCTTCTTCCCCCCTCTCTCCCTTTCCTCCTTCTCTTTCCTCCTTCTCCCCCCCTCTCCCTTTCCTCCTTCTCCCCCCCTCTGTCTTTCCTCCTTCTCCCCCCTCTCTCTTTCCTCTTCACTTTCCTCCTTCCCCCTCTCTCTTCCCTCCCCCCCTCTCTCTTTCTCCCTTCCTCCCTCTCCTTTCCTCCTTCTCCCCCCCTCTATCTCTTTTCTCCTTCTCCCCCTCTCTCTCTTTCTCCTTCTCCCCCTCTCTCTTCCCTCCTCCCCCCCTCTATCTTTCCTCCCCTCTTCTCCTCTCCCCCTCTCTTTCCTCCTTCTCTCCCCTCTATCTTTCCTCCTCCCCCCTCTATCTTTCCTCCTTCTCCCCCCTCTCTTTCCTCCTCCCCCCTCTATCTTTCCTCCTCCTCCCCCTCTCTCTTTCCTCCTCCCCCTTCTATCTTTCCTCCTTCTCTCCCTCTCTTTCCTCCTTCTCTCCCCTCTATCTTTCCTCCTCCCCCCTCTCTTTCCTCCCCCTATATCTTTCCTCCTTCTCTCCCTCTCTCTTTCCTCCTCCTCCCCCCTCTCTCTTTCCTCCTCCCCCCTCTATCTTTCCTCCTTCTCCCCCTATCTCTTTCCTCCTTCTCCCCCTCTCTCTTTCCTCCTTCTTCCCCCTCTCTCTCCCTTATACCCTCTCTCTCCCTCCTCTCTCTCTTTCCTCCCTCTTCCACTCCCCTCTCTTTCCTCCTCACTCCCCCTCTCTCTCGTCCTTCTTCCCCCTCTCTCTCTCCCTTATACGCCCTCTCTCTCCCCCTTTTCTATTTTCCCTCCTTCTCCCCCTCTCTCTCTTTCCTCCCTTTTCCACCTCCCCCCTCTCTCTCTCTCTCTTTTTCCTCATCCCCCCCCCTCTCTCTCCTTTATACCCTCCTCTCTCCCCTCTCTCTCTCCTTCCCCCTTACCCCCCCCGCCCCCCCCTACCCACTCTCTCTCTGTCCAGGCACACACAGACTGACAGCTCCTACCTACCTTCCTTCCTTCCTTCCTCCCTCTCTGATACTATTCAGGGGGTCGAGGCCCACCCACCGAGTTCACAGCCCACTGGCCCCGCCCCCCCATCCGCCCCCTCCCCCTCCCCCCTCCCTCCCTTCCGCCCCGCGGCGCCTGCGAGACGGGGCGGCGCGTTTGGTGGTCACTTGAGGTGACAGGCCCATTCACAGAGAGGTGTCAAGTCAAATCGGTAACACGGGCTATTAGCGTTCGCCTCACCGCCTTTGCCTTTATACTTCTTCTACTCTGCTGTACAGATACCACCATCACCACCACTACAACTTCTGCTGCTGCTACTACTACTACTACTACACTACACTACCACCGCTTCTACTATTATTACTACTACTACCACCACCACTTTTGTTTTTTCTTTTTCATTATTCACCCTCGACAGACTAACCTATCCAAACCGAAACTTGCTTTGTCAGTGCAACAACAAAACATCACTGTGAGTAGTAGTGAGACATCACTGGACCACTGACATCTTGCGGTTTTGACAGCTGTGGTTTATTGGCTGAATATAACAACAACAACAACAAAAACAAAAGCTTGTGATGTGGAGGAGATAATTCTTTCTTCTTCTTCTTTTTTTTTTCTTTAAGCAGAACTTGAGCACGTGTTTGTGTTGTTGTTGTTGTTGTTGTGCCTTGAACAACTCGACTTTGTTTTTGTTTTTTTGTTTTGAGTTTTTGTTTGTTTGTGGCCAATAGGCCGTTAAAACTAAATTCAAGTCAACGATTGTGTTATTATCGTTCTTGTGTTGAACTTGTGTTGGGTTCATTGATCGTACTGATAGACCCAGAGACGTTCTACAACTTTAATATTAGTGTTGGATGATCAACGCAAACTACTATCTTTGGATATTACATTTATATTAAAACTGTGTTCTTTGCTCACTTTTTTTTTTTTTTTTTTTTTGGTTATATACGCGAGTCCGTTGGAGGTACGTATTTTTGTTGCGTGTGTGATTGACTTTTTCACTGCTCGCCAAATAACTGTCACTGACCTGATCATCATCATTATCCTCAAAAAATGTTTTTGAAAGCTCGAAAAAACAAACAAAAATAAAACAAAGGAAGAGACAAACAAACAAACAAGCAAAAAACAAACGGAAGGTCATATCCTGTTTCTGCTCAGTTTCCAAAACAGCTCATTTTCGTTGACAGTTTAATTGCGGCCTGACTTGGGACTGGTGCATACTGATCCCAGTGTGTGTGCGTCAGTAGTTTTCGACTTGTTTCACATTGTGAGGAATCTTCGTGTGGTAGTGTTTCAACGGGACTGACGTTACTTCGGTGAGTATGCGTTTTGTGTGCGTTACGTAGCTGTGGCGTGTGCCAGTGTGTGTGTGTGCATGCGTGCATTCGCGCGCGCGAACACGTCTGTCTGTGTTTGTGGGGCGTGGGGCTTGTGTGTGCATGTGTGTGTGTGTGTGTGTGTGTGTGTGTGTGTAACATAGAGAAAGAGTGGGATAGACAAGAGACAGACAGATACCCAGAGAGAGGAGAGAAGTAACAAGCTGCAAACAAGTGCACCTACTCTTGGTGACTCAGACCAAGGGACACAACCTGGAGTCATTGCTGTCCATCAACATCAGATAGAATAAGTGGAAGACGGGAAAAAAAACCCATGGAAACGTTCTCATAAAGGAAAAAAAAATTAAAGTCCTTTAATATACCTTTATTTGACACGTCCGTGCGTTCGTACAGCAACAAAAAGAGAAAGAAAAGTGAGTCTCTAACAAGGCCGATAACTTCTCCGTACCTCTGTCTTGTACATGTGCATTGTCTCACCATGAGTATGACATGAAGGTGGCCACTTATCCACATGCAGAATAAATAATGTACAGCTTTTCTGTCCTTAGTAGTTAAGTCAGGCTCGATAATGACGACGATGAAGTCAAATCCGGGTTGATTTTTTTCTCTTATATTTGTGAGTCAGTCGTGTCCAGCTGTGACCATCCGAACAGCAGAGGAGGCAACAGCTTCTTCTTCTTCTTCTTCTTCTGCGTTCGTGGGCTGCAACTCCCACGTTCACTCGTATGCACACGAGTGGGCTTTTACGTGTATGACCGTTTTTACCCCGCCATGTAGGCAGCCATACTCCGTTTTCGGGGGTGTGCATGCTGAGTATGCTCTTGTTTCCATAACCCACCGAACGCTGACATGGATTACAGGATCTTTAACGTGCGTATTTGATCTTCTGCTTGCATATACACACGAAGGGGGTTCAGGCACTAGCAGGTCTGCACATATGTTGACCTGGGAGATCGTAAAAATCTCCACCCTTTACCCACCAGGCGCCATCACCGTGATTCGAACCCGGGACCCTCAGATTGACAGTCCAACGCTTTAACCACTCGGCTATTGCGCCCGTCAGGCGGCAACAGCTGCCCCGATTATCCAGTCTAGAATTTGATTATAGTGGAGAGTGTCTTGCCCAAGTCACATCCTCACTGTCTCGGCCAAGAGGGCTTCAGGACAGTCGGCGTTGCGGGATGATCACCAAAGGCCAACTAGTCACCAAGGTTACATTTTGTATGACTCATTTCATTTGCCTGAAGAAGAGCTTGTGGCTCGATACTTCGCCTCTTTTATCCCAAGTAAGTCGACTTTTACCAAGATTTTTTTTAGTCTACCTCACAAGGTTACAGCCGTTACATTGCAATCTTATCTCCTAGTTTGAGAGCCATAGTCCTTCACACACACACACACACACACACACACACACACACACACACACACACACACACACACACACACACAAAAAGATTTAAGTTGTGAATTAATTACCATGGCAGTTCAGTGGATAAACCATTGATCATACAGCTATCACTCAAACTGTAAGCTCATGTCGATCTCTGATTTGACGGGCGCAATAGCCGAATGGTTAAAGTGTTGAACTTTCAATCCTAGGGTCCCGGGTTCGAATCACGGTGACGGCGCCTGGTGGTGTAAAGGGTGGATATTTTTACGATCTCCCAGGTCAACATATGTGCAGTCCTGCCAGTGCCTAAACCCCCTTCGTGTGTATACGCAAGCAGAAGATCAAATACGCACGTTAAAGATCCTGTAATCCATGTCAGCGTTCGGTGGGTTATGGAAACAAGAACATACCCAGCATGCACCCCCCCGAAAACGGAGTATGGCTGCCTACATGGCGGGTTAAAAATGGTCATACACGTAAAGCCCACTCGCGTATATACGAGTGAACATGGGAGTTGCAGCCCACGAACGCAGAAGAAGATCTCTGATGTAAGTCGAGCGTTGAGCCAGTGATGATGGTTATTGATGTTGGTAGTACTTGCGGTGACAAAGTCAAAGTATACCAGATAAGGAAGCGGGTGTCTACGGGTTCGAGACCTACAGACTAGGATTGTTACTCCCCTCACCATCCCCCCCCCACCCCCCACCCGTTCACTCTACCGTAACTGACGGTGTATGGCTCAATGCTCGGTTTATATCACACATTGACAAAAGCTTACAATTGGGCCAACAGTAAAGTGAGAACTGTATCATCAATTGTTTCTCAACTGCAATGGGAAGTCATTTACAGCTTAGTCTTTTGAGAAGGCATGTGACTCTGAAATTAGGAGGCAAGATTGCACTGGCTCTGAGTGCTGCAGCCTTAGGGGCTAGCTGGCCTTTGGGAACCATCCCAGTGCCGACTGTCCTAAAACCCTCTTGGCCGAGAAAGTGGGGATGTAACTTGGGCAAGACACACTCCACTGTAATCAGATAGTCAGGACAGCAGATGCCTCCTCTGGTGGTCATAGTCGGACACGAATGACTATCACACATATAACTGACGGCATGGATGCTAGTCAGTCGTATGAGACGAGGAACCACCGAGGTCTCGTGTGTAGCAAGCACTTAGCGCATACAAAAGAACGCACGGCAACAAAAGGGATATCCCTGGCAACAGTCCCTCAGAAAACCCTCGTTGATAGTAAAAGAAAATAATACACTTGCAGTCAGAAAAAAAAGTGGCGCTGCGCTGTGGCAAGGCGCTGTCCCAGTGGAGAGCATTTGGAATTTCACACACAGAAATAATAGATGTTGTGACAAAAAAGAAGAAAAAAGTAATACAATACGATACGACACGATTCGATACGGTACGATATGGTATGGTACGACACACTCTACTACACTACACAGCACCGCACTACACTACGCTACACTACACTACACTAACTACAATGCAATACAGCACCGCACTACACTACACTAAAGTACACTACAATGCAATCCAGTACGATCTGTGTATTTTTCAATTGTGTCTTTTGGTTTGTAAAACAAATCTGCAAATGCAATGTCAAGACGAAGAAGTTCAAATAATAGAATGATGACCTTCATCCTGACCTGTGAGCTGTCTTATCTCAATGACGGGGGACAACCCTTCCTCACTGAGGAGTACACGTATCAGTCAGCGGCAATCAAAGGATTAAAGGCGTTAAGAAACGTTTTCTATTGCCTACACCTAGCTGAAATCAGTAATGTTACAATAACACCCCCTCCCCCCAAAAAAACAACAACAACCAAAAACAACAACAACAACAAAACAGAACAAAAAACAAACAAACAAAACAAACAACAACCACCCAACAAAAAAACCAAACAAAAAAAAAAACAAACAACAACAACAACAAAAAAAAAACCCCAAAACAAACAACCCCCCCAAAAAACAAACCAACAACAAAAAACAAACAAGCAAACAACCCCCTGCCCCCCAAAACAAAACAAAACAAAACAAAACCAACCACACAAACAAACACAAAATCAAAAACAAAAATACCCCAAAATAAAACAACAACAAACAAACCCAAATATCTTACATTTGGGGATTGGTCTACTTTATGTTGCCCATGCATCTTTTTTTTTTTCAAGTTGGATTACAATTTGTTTTCCATGATATGGTATGATAGTCATGGAGAGAGAGAGAGAGAGAGAGAGAGAGAGAGAGAGAGAGAGAGAGAGAGAGACAGAGAGAGAGAGAGAGAGAGAGAGAGAGAGAGAGAGAGAGACGACGGACAGAGAGAGAGGAAGACTGAACTCTGACCTCAGAATTGTTTATTTGCAGAGGCCGCTAGGGACAAAGGGCAAAGTTCTTAAATAGTATTATTTTTGCTTGATATTGTCAGCACAGCTTTTTCTTAAAACAAATTGCTGTTATCATCTGATACTGCTGGTCTTTTCGTCAAATATATATTCAACTTTGACATTCAAAGAGTAAACCTGAACACTGATAGACAACTAGTTGACGATAGTGTTTTTCAAAAGACTAGATTCAATTCCCCTGGTTTTCATAATTAAGGAAAATCAAAAGAAGGTAGATCTCAGTTTCACTGCTTGTGTGTGTGTGTGTGTGTGTGTGTGTGTGTGTGTGTGTGTGTGTGTGTGTGTGTGTGTGTGTTGAAAAAAGACAAACAGAGAGAGAGAGATAGAGACAGACAGACAGATAGACAGAGACAGAGAGAACGTAGAACACTACTATGACGCACAATACAAAACAGTCAATACAGATCTATTATAATACGATTCTTGCTGACGGTACCATAATCATATAGATATATATATATGTATATCACCTACCCAGTCTCCTGGACAGACTAAAAGCAGACTGTGTGAATTTACTACAGCCGTGACGTTTCTCGGCTTCTTCAAGGCCCTTCTTCACACGTCTCCAAGGATTTATTGCCCGAACGCTTATAATGGCAGCCCTTCACACCCTTCCTACACACATATATACACGTGTCACCTACGTATCTCTAGGACCTATATATATAGAGAGAGAGACAGAGATATCTTACTGTCGTCTTGCTAGCTGTCCCCGAGCTAACTGACAGAAGAGAAGTGAAGTCATTGAGGGAGGGCAATATTGGAGTGGTTCAGTCCAATGAAAGACTTAGACGTGGTTTATGATCCGCTTCTGAACCTAGGGCACAGTGATGACCTGGAGGTAACAAACACGTCTGCCACCTAGGAAGCGAGAGAATATGAGATCACTGGTTCGAATCCTGGCACAGTCTCCAGTATTTTCTCCTCCTCCTCCACTAGACTTTCAGTGGTAGTGTGGACGCTAGTCATTCGGATGAGACGATAAACCGAGGTCCCGTGTGCAGCATGAACTTAGCGCACGTAAAAGAACCCACGGCAACAAAAGGGTTGTCCCTGGCAAAATTCTGTAGAAAAATTCACTTCCATAGGAAAAACATGAAAAAGAATTAAAAAAAAAAATGCAGACAGGAAAAAAATACACCTCCACCCCCACCCCCCACCCCCCACCCGAAAAAAAAAAGAAAGAAAGAAACAAACAAACAAAAAAGAAAAAAAGAAAAGAAAAAAAAGGGTGGCGCTGTCAGTATAGCGACGCGCTCTCCCTGGGGAGAGCAGCCCGAATTTTACACAGACAAATCTGTTGTGACCAAAAAGAGTAATACAATACAATACAATACAACACAAACCGAAAATGTGTTGTTTTGTAGTAGCTGGAGTGGGTTTCAGTTTCAGTTTCAGCTTCAGTTTCTCAAGGTGGAGTCACTGCGTTCCGGGTCGAATCCACAGATATACTACGCTTCACCACCACATTCGCCAGACAGATACCTCCTGACCAGAAACATAACCCCAAAACGTCAGGCCTTGAATGCATGGCTTATTGTCAGGTCATGGGCATAGCCCATGCTACTGGTACCATGTAACCCAGTACTACCTGCCGCATGTGAAGTCTCCCAGCGACGGACCAGGCGGAGGAGGAAACCTTTCCCAACGGCTGTGAAGGCGGAAGAGGATGACCAAAGGACAGGGGGAGCTCTTATCCTTGGCTGGAAGTCCTCCTAGGAGACGGAACTCCGAAGAAAAAACCTGCACCTGCCGAGGCTGTCCTACAAGTGGCAGTATCTGCACCTGTGGGACTGTGAGCGTCAGTAGGCGAGAGAGTGGGGAAGGGACTGCACAACTCCTCCTCACTAAAAAAAAAAGTCACCTGTGCTGGTCAGGAAACCAGGCTAATGTCGGAACGACGAGAAAGCCCTTCGACACCCATATGAGGACACACACCGACAGATAAGCCTGCCTGCCTACTCATCCGTCGGTCCGACGGGAGACTCCAACATTATTAGTGCATGGCACATATTTGTGTACCTGTTAAAATAGGAATTTTTTTTTCTGCAGAGATTTGCCCGATGACAACATACTCCACACTACATCTGCAAGGCAGATACCTGACCAGCAGCATAACCCCCCCAAAAACGCGTAACTTGTGTTCCTATCAAACTGGATTTCTTCTGTAGAACTTTGCCAGTAAAGACAACACACTTCCGTTGCCATGGGTTCTTTCTCAGTGCGCCGAATGCACGCTGCACACGGGACCTCGGTTTATCGTCTCATCTGAAAGACTAGACACTCCGTTCTGATTTTCCAGTCAAACTTGGAAGAAAGTGCCCTCACATGATTTATCCGTATTGTCTCAAGAAATGTTTATTTATTTACTTATTTGTTTAAGTATTTATTAAGATGTTTCACTACAGCGCATATTCTTGAAGCTCTATGCATTTTACAACATAATGTCATTGCCAACATTGTTGCATGTTTCCATGACACTTTTCATTTCTCTTTTCCTGTCCATTTGCAGGTAACCCTGTATAACGACCACAGCAGAAAGATGTTGATGAATAAATGTAAGATTTGCGGAATGGATGGGTGAATGATGGGGAATTAAAAAATTGTTGAAAAAAAAAAGAAAAAAAAGAAGAAAAAAGAAGAAGAAAGTGCGAGAAGGGGATTCAAGCCCAGATCCTCACGGATTTCAGTATTGGCAGAGGACTGTCTTAACCACTCGGCCACCTTTCTCCTAAGAAGGAGTGATATACGTCCAATAATTCACTAGCAAACACTCATGCACGGACTCAAGCGCGCACATGCGTTCACACACACACACACACACACACACACACACACACATATATATATTTGTGTGTGTCTGTGTATTTGTGTGCATATGTGTTACTTATGTACTTGCGCGTGCACACACACAGGCACACACACACACACGCGCACGCACGCACACACACACACAGAGCATATATATATAATATATATATATCATATAATTATCGTACCCGACCCTCCCCCTCTCTTTTGCACAGCAAAGACCATGTAACCTGCCTGAGATGAATACCTCTTTCTCTGTCGCTCTCATCTCATATTCCACCCTGTTTTACATGACAAGAGCACACTTGACGGACAGTGTATGCACGTGCATCGCTGATCATCATTATGTGTCCGAACAGATGTCATTGTTGACTGGGTGGGGGTGGGGAAGGATGGAAGGAGGGGGTGACAGGGGCACATGGTCAGCATATTTTGTTGTTGTTGTTGTTGTTATTGTCATGTGTGTGTGTGTGTGTGTGTGTGTGTGTGTGTGTGTGTGTGTGTTGGGGGCAGGCGGAGGATGGGTGTGTGTGGGGGGGGGGGGGGGGGGGGGGGGGCGGGGGATGGGGGTGGGGGTTAGGGGTTGAAGCTGTGAGCGGAGACGACACGACTGTGTCCATGTTTGCAAACGTTTTCCAAGTTGCGATGGAATGTATTGTGGTTGATTTTCTAGCTTTTTAAAACAATTATTTGTTTCAATGTTGTTATTACTTCATTTTAACTTTATTTTGTTGTAGATTTATGTTCAAAAATCTATTTTACTTTATTTTGTGATTTACGCTAAAAACAAAACAAAACAAAAAACAAAACAAAAAAAACGAACCCATGGAAACGAAAGTGTTGTCCTCAGGCAAACCTCTGCAGAAGAAATCCACTCGGATAGGTACACTAGTACAAATGCGTGCACTCAAGCCCTGGCTTAGCGCGTTGGATTATGCTGCTGGTCAGGCATCTGCCTAGCAGATGTGGTGTAGCGTATATGGATTTTGTCCGAACGTAGTGACGCCTCCTTGAGAATCTGAAACTGAAACTGAAACTGACCCTCATATCTGAGGGCCGCCACCTGGGGACCCACCGGGTTGGGAATGTCCCCCCGGCTACTGAGTCGGTAGTCAGTAGTAGCCTGGTTCGCAAAGCCAATGATAGCAATAACATACCCACAACAGTTCTAGCAAACCATCCAAAGCCATCCAAAGTGACATCCAATGGTAACGACAACAGGCACAGAACAATTTAAGAAAACCATCATTAATGAATACCATGCCAAGTGACATCCAATGATAGCAATAACGGACCAACAACAGTTCTAGCAAACCATCAAAAGCCATCTAAAGTGACATCCAAAATTAACAACAACAGACCCATGACAAGTCAAGCAAACCATCATAAATCAGAACCATCCCAAGTGACATTCAATGTTAAGAACAACAGATACATACACAATTCAAACCAACCATCATCGAAACAATCACAAGTGGCAACTTTAAAAAGAAAAGTTTAATCAATACGAAAGAAAAAAGAGAGATCATTTCAACTGATAAATCCACAAGTTTTGCTCTGTTTTACTTAACCCGATTTTTTCTTTTATTTTCTTTTTTTTCCTATTCAAATGTCTTTGTTTTTGTGCCCCCCCCTTTTTTCCTTCCCTCAAGTTTTCCCTCTCTTTTGTTCTTCTTTCCCCAAAATAGTTTCCACCTTTCCTTTTTTCCCCCCCTTACCAATACCCCTTTTAGTTTTTTCTTTCTTTTTTTTCTTCTTTTCCCATAGGGTTTTTTCTTTCTTTTTCCTTTCACCCCTGTGTTGTGTAGTGTAGTGACAGGGTGGTCATGTGTTGCAAACGTGGCCGGTTGGGTTGTAACTGGGATGGGTGATTTCAACTTTTAACAGCAATAGTTTTTTCCAATGTTGTTTACTCATTTTAACTATTGTGTGTCAACTTTACATGGTTTCCAACCCCAAAACAGACCGAAGATGCTCGAACTCGCGAGACCGAAATATAAGGTCGCTCAGGCTAAGTGTGAGCATGTTCCGAACAGTCGCCCTGAACTAAATGATGATGCCGCGCACTTTGAATTCATCTTGATTTCAGCTTAATATTCTCTTCTCATTATCTTATTCTCAACTCTTTATTAATTCATTTTCTTTCATTTTGTTTAGCTTCTTGTTCAATCTATTTACTCGTTTCCTCTTTCTTCTAATCACCCTGAACATGTTGTTCTCTCCTTTTGCATAGTTCACTCGTAGGTCCGTCTATGGCGCTCAAGCCCTGCTTCGCTCTGTTCCTGCTCAGCATCTGCCTAGCATTTTAGTTAATTTTTCCAACTTCCTCCTTGTCTAACTACTGAAACTGACGTCATATCTAGCGCCACCCTTCGCCCCCTACGGATGAATGTCCCCCGCACTAGTGTTCAATCCTGTTCGCAACCTGTCATCCCCACAGTTCTCAACATCCCTTCATCCTGTACACAGCAGACTTAACCATCATCTCCATCCAGTGACATCCAATGATCATAAAGACCAACAACAGTTTTTTTTTTTTCTATTCATTTATGTTTTTGATCTTCTTGTCGTCGTCCTCCTCCCGGTCGTCCACCTCCCCCCTTCTTCTTCTTCTTCTCCTTCTTCATCAAGCTCTCCTCCTCCTCCTGCTTCTTCTAGTTCATCTCTTCCTCCTCCTCCTTCTTCTTCTTCTCCTCCTCCTCCTGCTTCTTCCTCTCCTCCTACTTTATCTAGTTCATCTCCTCCTCCTCCTCCTCCTTCTTCTTCTCCCCCTTCACCTTGTTCATCTCCTCCTCCTCCTTCTTCTTCTCCCCCTTCATCTAGTTCATCTCCTCCTCCTCCTCCTCCTTCTTCTTCTCCCCCTTCATCTTGTTCATCTCCTCCTCCTCCTTCTTCTCCCCCTTCATCTAGTTCATCTCCTCCTCCTTCTCCTCCTTCTTCACCTAGATCATCTCCTCCTCCTCATGCTTCTTCTTCTCCTCCTCCTTCATCTAGTTCATCTTCTCCTTCTCCTTCATCTAGATCATCTCCTCCTCCTCCTTCTTCATATAGTTCAGCTCCTCCTCCCCGCTTCTCTTTCTTCTTCTTCTCCTTTTCATTCTTCTTGTTGTTCTTGTAGTTCTTGTTCTTGTAGTTGTTGTTCTTCTGCTTGTTCTTGTTCTTGTCGGTGCTCTTCTTGTTCTTGTTCTTCTGGTACTCCTTCTTGATCTTGTACTTCTTGTTGTAGTTTTTGTTGTTGCTGTTGGTGCTGTTGTCGTTATAGCTTTTCTTGTTGTTTGTTGTTGTTCTTCTTCTTCTGGTTCTTTTTCTTGGTCTTGTACTTCTTGTTGGAGTTTTTGTTGTTGTTGTTGTTGATGATGTTCTTGTTGTTTGTTGTTGTTGTTGTTGTTGTCGTCGTCGTCGTCGTTGTTCTTCTTCTCGTTCTTCTTCTTGGTCTTGTACTTCTTGTTGTTGTTGTTTTTGTCGTTGCTGTTGCTTGCTGTTGTTGTTGTTGTCCTCCTC
>NC_134896.1:15723643-15731143 GCF_041734735.1 Babylonia areolata | reverse complement strand
TGTGTGGTGTGCCTTCCTTCTCAGCAAGCAATTTCCATTTCACTTCAAGTGCGTGTTCAGAGCTATATGGGGGGAGACTGTACGGCAGGTAAAACCACCCTCTCTCTCCAATACAACTGGTTGAATGAACAAAGTGTCAAAGCGTGGACCTCTCCGCTTCAATGACATGCTGTGAGGGGTTTGTGACACCCTAGGCACGGTAATTACAAGGTTCTTGCGGCACTTGACATACTAGGACAGGGGGGCGGGCGGGCGGGCGGGCGGAGGGGGTTGGTGGGGTTGGGTGGGCCCGCGGCGGGGGTAAGGTTGGGGCCGGGGGTGCGGGTGTGGGTGGGGGTGGGGGAGGGTTGGGGGGTGGGGGGCTGGAGTGGAGGGGCGGTCTTTTGGAGCCACACAATATACCTTGATCGTTTGCCTTCCTGAATGTATGTCATGTTGAAGCATTGCGCGTCTTCGACTTGACGATTTGTCGGACCTTGTTGAAGAGGACAATAGTTCGTTGAAAGCGAGTGTGTCAGTAGCAGTAGTGGTGGGAGTTGTAGCAGTAGTAGTAGTAGCAGCAGCAGTAGTAATAGTAGTAGTAGTGGCTGTGTAGTTGCTATGTAGTAGTAGTAGTGGTAGTAGTAGCAGTAGTATTTTATGTATTTCCACTTATGTGATGTTAGACCACACACACACACAAAGAGAGAAAGAGAGAGAGAGAGATGGAACTGGGGTGGGGGAGACAAAGTGGGGAGAGGGAAAAAGTATAGTTAAGAAAACTGATGAATGAAAAACCTTACATCAAAGAGTGTGTGTGTGCGTGCGCGCGCGCGGGCGCGTGTGTGTGTGTTTGTGTGTGTGTGTATGCGTGTGTGTGTGACTTCAAGATATATCAGATGTTGTCACAAAGAATGCGTGTATTGGGGCATGTATGGAGAGAGAGACACGCTTTCACTTTCACAATACGGAACCGGAACTCCTCACAAAATTCTCCTCCCATTTTGAACAAAGGCAAAGATGAAAGCACGCAGTTTAAGAAATAAGACAGATTTATTCGGAACGAAGTGTCATCAGTTTGATATTGTAAGTATTTCCGAAACTTGTTTATCACCAATAGATACCAATGAATCCCTACACTAACAGACCTTCCACCCCCCAACAGACCCTTCCACAGACCCAATGACCCACATGGTGGGGTTGCCATATATGTAAAAGATTACTTGTATCTTAAACCCCGTCCTGACCTGTATGTTGATACTCTTGAAGCAGTATGGATTGAGACCAAGATTGACCAAGAGAGCTTACTTGTTGGATCATTCTATCGTCCCTCTAATGCAAATGTTGATTACTGGAACTTGATAAATGATAGTATTAGGAAAGCTGACAGAACAATGATAAAATTTATTATTTTTGAAGACTTCAATGTAGATGTACAAACTAACCCAACTAAGCATCTGACAGATATCTTAAATCGCTATCAATTTAAACAAGTAGTAAATTCCCCTACCAGAATCACAGACACTTCTAGGACATGCATAGATCTAATTATTACTCAAAGTCCGGACATGATTAAATCCACTGAAGTCTTGCCTCCATTTTGTAGTGACCACAGTGTTCCATGTGTTATTTTAAAACCTCTTGTACACAAGCACAGTACTTTCCAGAGAACAACCTTTGATATGATATGTTAGACCGTAACAAATTCTGTGAATTATTAAGGAACGAAAACTGGAGCGAAATATTTATGAATAACACAGTAGATGATGCTTGTGAACATTTTACCGAAAGATTTTCGTTAGCAGCAAAACAATGCATGCCATGTAAAGTTGTAACAGCACGCCCCAAAGATGCTCCTTGGTTCAATAATGAATTAAAAAGACTTATTAAGAAAAGAAATAAACTCCATAGAAAAAAAACAAGAGAACAAACGAACAGGGTGACTGGGAAAGTTTCCAAAATGTGAGAAATGAAGTAGTGGATAAGGTACGGAAAAGGAAATTAGAGTATTACAATGTGCTAATTGACAAAGTGTTAGATCCTGATCAGTTTAGACAAAGAGACTGGTGGAAAATAGTTAGGCAGTTTATGAACAAAAGGTATAGATTCTGATAATATACCGCCGCTTACCGTGGACGGAAAAAAACGTACTACTCCAATCTAGACAAAGCAAACATATTTAACTCACTCAGTACGGCCAGAGTCCTCTCTTCTCCTCTACACAGACCCCTCGGATGTCCAGTGGGTGTCTGAATGACCCAACCTTTAGCTTCCGTCGTCAGAATTGTGGTATTCTTTGTCAACATTCACGTCTTCAGTATAAGAGCCTTCCTCTTGCAATATTTTGATGATGGTAATTGGGGTGAAACGCTGTTAACGTCGTCTCTTTCGCCATTCGTATGGAAAGAGTTAATGATTTTTTTTTTATAGACCAGTGTAAACTAGTAGATACAGACGATCCTCTTCCACACGTAGTACACAACGAATCGACACAGACAGAAGAAAATTTTTTAATAACACTGACAGCTCTTGAAGTGAAAACCATCATTGATAATCTTATACAAAAAAGGCGTCTGGCCCTGACCTAATTCATATTTAATTATTAGTCGCTTCACTTGATGTTATATCTGCTCCACTCAGCACATTCTTTCATCGATGCTTGGACGAAAGCAAAGCAAATTTCCACAGCTTTGGAAAACAGCTAATGTCACACCAGTTCATTAAAAAGGAAACACAGATGAATGCACTAATTATCGGCCGATCTCCCTTTTAAGTTGTGTAGGGAAAGTATTTGAAAGATGTGTGCACAAATATGTTTACAACCTGATGTCAGAAGCACAGTCAGGGCTTATTCATGGTGACTCGACAATTAACTAACTTCTTATTATCTATGACAACTTAGTAAATAACTACAATAAAAGTATTCCTGTTCAGTCAACATTTTTTGAAAAATCTAAAGCTTTCGATCGTGTGTGGCACAGGGGCCTTTTACTTAAATTGGAAGCTGCTGGTATCAAAGGCAAACTCTTGGTTTGGTTTCGAGATTATCTCTCAGACAGGTACCAGTCAGTTCTAATCAAAGGTGCACAGTCAGTTAAGTTAAAACTTCTTCAGGGTGTACCACAAGGATCTGTTCTTGGTCCACTGTTATATCTAGTCTATATCAATGACATAGTCTGTAGTATTAGTTCTGATATCAAATTATTTGCTGATGACACGAGCATGTCTCTTGCAATGAGAAGCCCTGTCACGAGAAAAGAAACCCTGCAAGCTGACTTAAATAGAATAGGCGTTTGGGCAAATACATGGAAAGTTAAATTTAATGATTCTAAAACAGAACTACTAAATGTATTCCGGGGAAACGTAGTATGCTACAACCTAACTATTGGAAGTGTCAACTTACCAACAACACAATCAACACAAGCACCTAAGGGTCATTCTGCAAAGCAATTGAAGGTGGGGTGACAACATAGATAGTATCGTTAGTAAGGCTGGATTACTGATCAACTGTCTTCGTTCATTTAAGTAGAAGCTGACCAGGAGGGCTCTGGAAACGATGTATATATCCTTCATCGCTTGACTATGCTGATATAATCTGGGACAACTGCACACAGTACCAATGTAAAATGTTGGAAGACTTACACTTAGACGCTGTGCGTATTATCACTGGTACTGTTCGTGGTACTAGCCACGATAAATTGTTCGCAGAATCTGGATTCTGTTCATTAAAAAAAGGCGTCGTAGACATAAAATAATAATGTTCTTTAAAATTATCAATAATATTTGTCCTCAGTACCTTACCCATTTATTTCCCCCTCTCGTGTCAACAGTAAACCCATACCACAGGCGAAGACCATTTGAACGATCGTCCCTCTAACTGACATTTTCGACAGATCTTTTTTCCCTTCAGCCACGGCTATTTGGAACACCCTTCCCCTTTCTGTTCAACAGACCCAGTCTCTCAGTCGACTGAAACGCTACCTTTCCTCTACAGACACTACAGTCTCACCATATTATTATCTGGGTAAAAGGAAAGAACAAATTATCCACTGTCGTCTGAGACTTGGTATGAGCGAATTAAACTCTGATCTGTATAATATACATATAAGGAATGATCCATCCTGTGCTTGCAGCTTTCCACAAGAGGCAGGTGAGCATTTTCTGTTGCACTGCCCGAACCACAACATACATAGAACAAACACTATTCATAATCTCCCACAAGAACATATCACTGTACATAACTTACTTTTTGGTAACACCTCCTTTAGTCTTGAGATAAATGTCAGCATCTTTGAAACTGTTCACAAGTTTACTACTCAAAGCGAACGATTTTATTCCTAATTCAGCCAATTCCCTCTTTTTAAATTTTTTTTTATTTATTCTTATATATATATATATATATATATTCTTATCTATCTATATATCTATCTATCTATACACACACACACACACACACATATATATATATATATATATATATATATAAGTGTGTGTATGTATACATAATTATACCCATATATGTTTGCATGCATTTAATTCAAAGGTTTTTAAAGATGAGTAATGTCCTGTCTGTATGCATATATGTAAGTGCATGTGCCTGAAAGAGTGCTGCCCTTTCACTTGCCAGCTCGTGATATGAATACATGATGCTGTGCTTGCTTGCTTTTTTTTTTTTTTTTTTTTTTCGCGGGACGGTTGGCCTTCGCCGTTTTGTTTGTCGACCAAGTTCAGTCTTGCTGTGCTTGTGCCCCAGCGTTGATACTTCTCTTTCTCTATTGACTTCTTTCTCCACCACACGTTTATCAATAATTTTCTTTCACTTTATTTATATCTCAGCTTAGTTTTGTTCAAAACTCATGTATGATCACGTCTTAACTTCTAGTTATGATGATATCCGTCACATATTCAGTATGTACATGTATCTGGACAGGACAGGACCTTATATAAGATTTTCTTGTTGTCCTGTTCATCGATATCTGTGTTGTATTGTGACATGTTCCAAATGAAATACTGTTTAAACCGAAAGGCAAATAACACTAACTTTCCTCACACGAACAAGGTCTATAAATTCCCAGAGGCGTCACAGTCTCAAGGTGCGCTTCACGAACAAATGCCAGAACAGGTCTGGGTGATGGTGAGGGGAGAGGGCGGGGAGGGGTCTGGGAGCGAGGGGCGGAGGAGATAGTTATAATACGATGCCCATAGATCTGCTGACCCCGATGAGGTACGCGAATAGAACACAGGTCATTTCAAGAACTCGACGGGCGCAATAGCCGAGTGGTTAAAGCGTTGGACTGTCAATCTGAGGGTCCCGGGTTCGAATCACGGTGACGGCGCCTGGTGAGTAAAGGGTGGAGATTTTTACGATCTCTCAGGTCAACATATGTGCAGACCTGCTAGTGCCTGAACCCCCTTCGTGTGTATATGCAAGCAGAAGATCAAATACGCACGTGAAAGACCCTGTAATCCATGTCAGCGTTCGGTGGGTTATGGAAACAAGAACATACCCAGCATGCACACCCCCGAAAACGGAGTATGGCTGCCTACATGGCGGGGTAAAGAACGGTCATACACGTAAAAGCCCACTCGTGTGCATACGAGTGAACGCAGAAGAAGAAGAAGAAGAATTTCAAGATCTCTCAGACACCAATGTTGTCACCATCCAAAAGAGGTCTTTCACGGGAGTACGTGTGGAAAGACACGCTTTCACTCACAGAGGCGAAGCCAGAGCTCGTCACACAACTTTTCCTTCCGTTTTGATCAAGGGTAAATTACTCTATCTATCTCCTACCAGAACCTGATCTGTTCTTCCTCCAGGCGTTCATTGTCTCCAAGTGGGCTTGACGAACGAGTAGAACGAAATTGGATGATGGTGGGGTGATGAGGGGAGAGGGGATGGTTGTGGAGTGGGCAGGGGTGGGGGTGGGGGTGGGGAGAGAGAGGTGGAGGGGGGCGGGGGTGGATGGGTAGGACCAGTACAACACCGGAAAGGTCTGATGGCAAGGAAGTACGAACAGAAGGCAGGTGATTTCATGTTTACTCACAAAACGAGGATGATGTCACCTGAAAGTCTCACAGCACGCGTCAAGACACGCGCCACATGTACATGGGTCGTCGTTTGTCTCAAGTGTACTTGACAAACAATAAGAACCAGATTGGATGAAAGTGGGGTGGAGGAGGGGGCGGTGGGGGGAGGGAGGGGGGGCGAGGAGAGGGGCGTGGGGGTCGGCGGATGTAGTACATTGCCCTGGAGGTTTGACTTCGATGAGGTACAGTTGGGCCTGTACGGCTCAGTGAATGGCTTGATTAGAGAGGCTTTGTGTATTGTACACACGTTACAATCCACTCCAGTATGGTCATCAGAAAGCGGAAGTAGCAGAAACCGGTTCAGATTCTTGTAGAGAGCTAAATCTTATGAAGATCAGGGCGAAATTATCATTATTATTATCATATCACTATTATTATATTATTATCATAATTATTTATATTTTGTTGTTGTTGTTGTTGCTGTTGTTGTTGTTAATTATATGCTTTCGTTTTTCAGAGACCAAACCAGAACTCCCCGGAAATTCAGTCTCTTTCCGCTTTGATCAAGGGCAAATTACTCTCTCTTTTTTCCCCCTCCAGACGAACAAGTTCTTTACTTCTCTTCCCTGAGGCGTCACTGTCTCAAAGTGCGCTTGACATGAACAAACAGAGCGAGAATGGATGACGTTGGGGGACGGGGGGTGGAGAGGGGGTGGAGAGACGGGAGTAGTAGAATACTATAGTACAATAACCCGAAGGTCTAATCAAAGCACGAACTGAACACAGTGAAATTCCAAGGTCTCCCGGACAACGATTGTATCACCAAGAGAAGCTCTTTGGGCAAGGCGTAAGTCGCGCGGCATTGTTCCTTGAGGCGTAACCGTCTCGAGTACTACTTGACGGACAAACAGAACAAGATTGGGCGATTGAGATGGCTGGGGGTTGTGGGTGGGCAGTGCCCGGGGTATGTCCTTCCTTCGAACGTGCACAGGTGGGTTCTGGAGAGACTGACCTCCTCGAGTCTTTCGGTTATGGGGGAAATGAAAGTGAATGGCCACGCTGCCCTATCGTAAGTAGATTTGGCGAAGTTAAAAAAAAACAACAAAAAACAACACCGAAGTGGAGTACCAAAGGCGGCTTGGTGATGACCCCCATGGCCCATCACTTGTCCGGCAGCTCCTGTAGTGATCCCGTGTCCCTCCTGGTTACAGTGGCTGGGCGAGAGGGGGGGGGGGGGTATAGTCCTTGGGCAACCCACGGCTTCCATTCACCCCACTTTTATTTTTTTTTTTATCAGGGATTAAGTGACACCAGTCTAATCTACTATCGCAGAGGGGGACTGAGGGGATACAGTACAATGCCTAGTGGGTTCTGATCCCGATGTGGTGAGGCCTTAGGGTGTGGTAGGGCTTGAGCGGAATGGCTTGATTAGCCAGGCATTGTGCAGTACAAGCAGTTTCCTCCACTTCAGCCCGGTTAGAGGGCTGCTGATCC
>NC_134896.1:15701143-15711143 GCF_041734735.1 Babylonia areolata | reverse complement strand
CCGATCTCCCAGGTCAACATATGTGCAGACCTGCTAGTGCCTGAACCCCCTTCGTAAGCAGAAGATCAAGTACGCACGTTAAAGATCCTGAAATCCATGTCAGCGTTCGGTGGGTTATGGAAACAAGAACATACCCAGCATGCACACCCCCGAAAACGGAGTATGGCTGCTTACATGGCGGGGTAAAAACGGTCATACATGTAAAAGCCCACTCGTGTGCATACGAGTGAACGCAGAAGAAGAAGAAGTCTTCATCCTTCACTGTAGTATTACTTTGTCTAACTGTACTGGGTCCATTTCTCTTTCTTTTTTCGAGCAAGCCTTGACACTTTTTCTTCTTCTTCTCTTTTCTGAAGTCTACGATGTACTATCTGTGCTGTGTTGCTCTGGCGACTAGGTAGTGAAATTTTGTAATGACTGGGATGGGCACTAGCTGTCCATTCTGCTGTGTTGATTGCCGACCGAGGATAGACGCTATATAAGTGTTCATGATTATAGTGTAGGGTAGTTGCAGTGTGATGCTTTACGGACCTGGCAGATTTCTTGGCATTGGATTCGGGTCGGCTGTCCGGTGGTAGAGCGCGGCGTCACCTTTCTTCTGCCTGCAAATAATGAAAACGTGCGTTTAACTATCAAGATGGATTTTTCTGTATGATTTTGCTAAGGATAACTCTATTGTTGCCGTGGATTTTTTTAAAATTTTTTTACGTGCGCTAATGTATGCTGCACACGTCTAATCCGAGAGACTAGGCACCCAGACAACCACTAAATCGTGGTGTGTGTGTGTGTGTGTGTGTGTGTGTGTGTGTGTGTGTGTGTGTGATTGTGTGTGTGTGTGTGTGATTGAGTGTGTGTGTGTGTGTGTGTGTGTGTGTGTGTGTGTGTGTGAAGGGAGGCAGTGGAGGGAGTGGAAATGAATGAATCATAAATGATTTATTTAGCGCCTATTTGATCTTCTGCGTGCATATTCACATGAAGAGGTTTCAGGCACAAAAGCTGGTCTGCATATATGTTGACCTGGGAGATCGGAAAAATCTCCGCCCTTTACCCACCAGGCACCGTTACCGAGATTCGAACCCCGGACCCTCAGATTGAAAGTCCAACGCTTTAACCACTTGGCTGATGCGCCCGGTCCGTGCGGGAATCGAGCCTGTGGACACTCCGTTGCTTCGTAGTCGATCGCAGTACCACAAGGCCACTATGGGTGATAAGGGGAAGAGGTGGTGGGTGGCTGTCTTGATGATAGTGGGAGGTGAGGGACAGGGTGCAGATGATGGTCAGGTGCTGCTGATTGATTACCTCCTTTAACTCACTCAGTACGGCTAGTCCTCTCTTCTCCTCTACACAGACCCCTCGGATATCCAGTGGCTGTCTGAATGACCCAACCTTTAGCTTCCGTCGTCAGAATTGTGGTATCTTTGTCAACATTCACCTCTTCAGTATAAGAGCGTTCCGCTTGCAATATTTTGATGATGGTAATTGGGGTGAAACGCTGTTAACGTCGTCTCTTTCGCCGTTCGTATGGAAAGAGTTAACCTCCACAAATGATATCGATTTTTTTTTAGGTGATTATCTCTGCCCATACGTAGCCAAGTCATAGCACTAAGATAATACACAAAGCACAATTAGCCCCCAGGTGATTTTTGTTTTGTTTTGTTGTTGTTGTTGTTGTTGTTTGCGTTTCGTTTTGTCTCATAACAACTAACATCAACATTATCGTCGTCTCGTTATTCTTCTTATTTCTTCACCTTCTCGCGTGTCTTCTTCTTCTTCGACTTCTTCACACTTTATAGTCTTTACCACGCGGACGCGTGACTGTCGGAAAGACTGTGCTCGACAAAAAAACAACCTCCCCCCCTAGCCCCCCCCCGCCCCCCCCCCCCCCCCGGCCCCCCCCAAAAAAAGAAGAAAAGGAGCCCCCTCATTTTATCCTCATGACACGATTCAGGCTCCACCCATGGAGTTCGGGGCCAGGACAGACACACACAGACACACACAGACACACAGACACACACACACACCCTCACCCCCACACGCCGCGCATTGAATGAACCCCAACGTTGATCCAATCTCTCCTTCCACGATCACACCCTCTCCGATGACTGACCCAGCGAGCTGACGTTTTGACACGCCATCCCTTGGGCACGTCCTGACTGGAAGGAACCACGCCGCTAGGAGACCACAGCGACAGTTTACACTCTGTGGACGGACGTTGACAACCACAAGGACTCTGTGAGAGTCGTTACAAGTCTTTGATGAGTTGAGTCGCTCGCGTGAACAGGCAGGCAGCTGGGCCGCAGGACACAACTGTCTGTCGCCACGACTGACTTGATAAGGAGAGAGAGAGAGAGAGCCAGGGCGACGACACGGGTGCTAATTAATTTTGTTTGCTCAGCAACGGTGCTGTATGAGAGGTCTGTCTGTCGAACTCTCTTTTAGTCCACTCAAAGCCATTGACTCCTTTTGATTTCACTTCAGTCTTAGAGATGAAAGCACGTGACTGTGTGTCAGAACTCAATCTTTTTGTTGGCACGACTGACTGTTGTTCAGAGAAGGTAAGAGAGACAGTAAGAGAGAGAGAGAGGGGGTGTGGGGGGTGGGGTGGGGGGAGAGGTTGTCATGGTTAGTATATTTTTTTTTCTAACATTTTGTTCGTTTTTCAGCACACATGTAGGAGAAGAAAAAATACAACAATAAAACATACACATAAGAAAACACGACGAAAACAAAACAAAACAAAACAAACAAACACACAACAAAAACGAACAAAACTCCCTTCAAACAACAACTACATAGACTTCGATTCATAACATCAAAGAGTACTCCGAGAAAGAAATAGATAAATAAAATGCTCGTCAATGTACGATTGTCCTGTCATTATAAGCATTGTCTGCTAACTAAATGAATGCATTTTTTCAGCTTCTTCGGCAAAATACAAAACAAAACAATATAAAACAAAACAAAACAAAAAACAACAACAACAAAAAACAAAACCAACCCCCCCCACCCCCCAAAAAAAAACACACACAAAAAACACGAAAAACACTGATAATGTGAGGAGAAGGGGGAAGCAGCAATCACATGCACAGTGGAAAAGACAAATCATGACTGCTCGCTTCACATGCAATGGAACTGATTCTCTCTCTCTCTCTCTCTCTCTCTCTCTCTCTCTCTGTGTGTGTGTGTGTGTGTGTGGTTGCTAGAAATTCATGATGCAGTAACTGTGGTTTGAACTGGGCTTGAACGACATGAATATTAGCGTTTGCTTCCGACGAAGGTAACGTTGTCCTTGAGTCTTGTGGCAGCAACACCCTTGTACCCTTTCTTCTTCTGTCCGTTACACGACCAACATCGACTTGCCGATGACTCTGTCGTGGTTGATGAGAAGACATGCTGGGTGTTTCCCTGTCTCCACAAAAAACACCGGACACTGACATGGATTACATGATCTTTAACGTGCGTACTTGATATTCTGCGAGTGTGTACACACACACGAAAGGAGTTCAGGCACCAGCAGGTCTGCACATATTTATGTTGACATGGGAGATCGGAAACCCCTTTTAGTGATTGAAGCCAGACAGGTAGAACAAGACTCCACGGACTTAGTCCTTGCCCAGATCCAGACCCAGACTTAAACCCAGACTCACACTCAGACCCAGACTCGGTTAATTGTCATGAGTACCCCCCAGTACACAGGGTCTACAGACACGGTGTGGTGACACGCTGCTGCAGAGTGTCTGTCTGTCAAAGCCGCTGTCTGGACATTCTGTGCTGACAACTGATCGAGCCTGCAGGCACCACGAGGCGATACAACTTGCTCTTGCCTTTGCCACCTGATCGACGACCACTATCCCTAATTAGCCCACTTGTTCTCGCCGACCTCATGCTTTCTCGCCACCTTTCTCGCCACCCCACGCTTTCTCGCCACCTTTCTCGCCACCCCACGCTTTCTCGCCACCCCACACTTTCTCGCCACCTTTCTCGCCACCCCACACTTTCTCGCCACCCCACGCTTTCTCGCCACCCCACGCTTTCTCGCCACCCCACACTTTCTCGCCACCTTTCTCGCCACCCCACACTTTCTCGCCACCCCACACTTTCTCGCCACCCCACGCTTTCTCACCGCCTTTCTCGCACCCGACGCCTTCTCGCCACCCCACACTTTCTCGCCACCTTTCTCGCCACCCCACACTTTCTCGCCACCTTTCTCGCCACCCCACGTTCTCCCCGCACTTTGTGAAAAAGCGTGAGCCTTAATTTTTCTTTTTCTACATAAAAAAACAACAAACAACATTTTCTTTACCATCGGGGTAGGTTCATAACACACATCTCAGTAGAGAAAAAAACCGAGACACAAAGAGAAAAGAAACAACGACGATCACGATAATGACGATGATGTGCGCGAGAAATACGCGAGAAGAAGAAGAAAGCGTAGCGAGACTGCGAGAAAGCGGCGTGGGATAAACACTACCCCCCACCACCCACCCCCAGAACTCTTTCCATACGAACGGCGAAAGAGACAACGTTAACAGCGTTTCACCCCAAATTACCATCATCAAAATATTGCAGGCGGAAGGCTCTTATACTGAAGAGGTGAATGTTGACAAAGAATACCACAATTTCTGACGACGGAAGCTAAAGCTTGGGTCATTCAGACACCCACTGGACATCCGAGGGGTCTATGTAGAGGAGAAGAGAGGACTGGCCGTACTGAGTGAGTTAAGTCAGCTGATAGTAATGATTATCTGCACGCAAGTGGTCTCAAACTTGCTTTGTGAACACGCTGACACGAAGTTGGGAGGGAGAACAGGAGAGGATGTCACAACAGTCTGGACACAGTTTCTGGGGGAAGGGGGGGGAGAGGGGGTCTTGGAGGGGGGGTAGGTGGGGGGTGGAGATAGAGGCGGGAGGGGGGGGGGGGGAGGGAGTGAAGGGACTGATGCGAGTGTTGGGAAGATGATGCCGATTGATTACCAGCCCCCCCCCCCCTTTTTTTTTACCTTCACCGGGAGGGGGGTGGGGGTGGGGTGGGGGTGGGGGGACACAAGATGCTTTGCTTTGTCCACGGGGAACCACCATACCAGTCTAGAACAATAGAAGACAGGTGTGGAGGAGAGACACTGTCAGACTATCTGTCGGACTGTCGGACTATTTGTCTGTCTGTCTGTATGTCTGTTCGCCACATTCTACACAATTCACCGTTTCAGTTTCAGTTTCAAGGAAGTGTCAAACCGTGTCGCGGGACTGATCCGAAATCGGTACACCACGTCTTCTTAAAAAAACACACCCAAAAACAAACAAACAAAAACAAAACAAAACAAAACAAAAAAACAAACAACAACAACAAACAAACAAAACAAACAAAAAACAAAACAACAACACACACACAAAACAATAACAACAACAACAAACAAACCCACGCTCGTTAGGTCTACACTAAGTTGGCTACATTGTCAACTGCTCCGTCTGTTGCGCTGTCTGTTCGTTATATCACGTCACTGTGATGTTTCTGCTGTCTGTTCGTTATATCACGTCACTGTGATGTTTCTGCTGTCTGTTCGTTATGTCAAGTCACTGTGATGTTTCTGCTGTCTGTTCGTTATATCACGTCACTGTGATGTTTCTGCTGTCTGTTCGTTATATCACGTCACTGTGATGTTTCTGCTGTCTGTTCGTTATATCACGTCACTGTGATGTTTCTGCTGTCTGTTCGTTATATCACGTCACTGTGATGTTTCTGCTGTCTGTTCGTTATATCACGTCACTGTGATGTTTCTGCTGTCTGTAGGTTATGTCAAGTCACTGTGATGTTTCTGCATGCTGTAGGTTATGTCAAGTCACTGTGATGTTTCTGCTGTCTGTATGTTATGTCACGTCACTGTGATGTTTCTGCTGTCTGTACGTTATGTCAAGTCACTGTGATGTTTCTGCTCCGTTGTCTGTAGGTTATTGTCAAGTCACTGTGATGTTTCTGCTGTCTGTACGTTATGTCAAGTCACTGTGATGTTTCTGCTGTCTGTACGTTATGTCAAGTCACTGTGATGTTTCTGCTGTCTGTACGTTATGTCACGTCACTGTGATGTTTCTGCTGTCTGTACGTTATGTCAAGTCACTGTGATGTTTCTGTTGTCTGTTCATTATGTCAAGTCACTGTGATGTTTCTGTTGTCTGTTCATTATGTCTAGTCACTGTGATGTTTCTGCTGTCTGTTCGTTATGTCAAGTCACTGTGATGTTTCTGCTGTCTGTTCGTTATGTCAAGTCACTGTGATGTTTTTGCTGTCTGTACGTTACGTCATGTCACTGTGATGTTTCTGCTGTCTGTACGTTATGTCACGTCACTGTGATGTTTCTGCTGTCTGTACGTTATGTCTAGTCACTGTGATGTTTCTGCTGTCTGTTCGTTATGTCAAGTCACTGTGATGTTTCTGCTGTCTGTTCGTTATGTCAAGTCACTGTGATGTTTCTGCTGTCTGTACGTTATGTCACGTCACTGTGATGTTTCTGCTCCGTTGTCTGTTCGTTATGTCAAGTCACTGTGATGTTTCTGCTCCGCTGCCTGTGGAGGAGGTGTAGAAGGAAGTTGGTTAAAAAATAATAATAGAAATAAATCTAAAAAAAAGAAAGAAAGAAAGAAAGAAAAAAAGCAACAACAACCCCCCCCCCCACCCCCCCTCCCCACCCGAGAAAAACAACAACAAACAAACAAACAAAAACAAAAACAAAAACAAAAAAACAAACAAACAAAAAAAAAAACACCTTAAGGTAAAAACAGCAACAACAACAAACAAACAAAAAACACAAAACCTTCATGTCCAAGTTGTTCATGACTTGAATCTTGGTTCGGTGACGGCAGCGTTGGTTGTTTGAGGAGGGTATAAGTCCAGGATGTCTGTACGGGTACGGGTACGGGTACGTTCGTTGGGTGGGGTTTGGGGGGTGGTGGTGGTTGGGGTGAAGGAGAGTGGGGGGCTGGGGTTGAAGGAGGAGCCCTAAGGCATGAGGAAGAGGAGGAGGAGGAGGAGGAGGTGTGTGGGCAAAGACCCTATTTATATGTAGATAGAGTCTATTGATGTCAAGACCACAGACCTGAACAGTTGACTTGACCGCAAGGGCGTCAACCAGCCAATAGGTCGTTGATGAAAGGAACTGGACGTGTGTGTGTGTGTGTGTGTGTGTGTGGACGTGTATGCAGTCCTAGATTTTACAGCGCCGTGTTTCACTCTCGTTGTCACTCCCCCCAGTTCCGGAAGTTTTGTGTAGCAGTATACGTGTGGTCAGGAGACTGTTATTAGTTTTGAGGATGCTGAAGGTGGTGTTGAATTTTGTGCTGTGTACAGTGTAATGAACACAGGAGGAGTGCAGTCCTAGATTTAACAGTGCCGTGCTTCGTTCAGTTGTCGTTTCACCAGTTCCGCAAGTTTTGTGTGGCAGCGTACGTGTGGTCAGGAGACTGTTCTTGGTCTTGAGGATGCTGAAGGTGGTGTTGAATTTTGTGGTGTGTTGTATAGTACAAGTACTGCAAGAAGAGTTCAGATTGTTCATTTCGTGTGTTATTTCATACAAAAAGGTAGGTGATGTTTGGTTATTGAATCTTGCTTTCTTCTTTTTCTTTTCTCTTCTTTCTTTTTTTCTTCTTTTATTTAATCCTTCCTTTCTTTTCTTTTTTTTTTTTTTTCTTTTTTTTAAATTTTTTATTATTTTTTTTTACTTTTGTTACTTCGAGTATTTTCTTCTCTGTTTCTTTCTTTATACTTTCTTTTTGTCTTTTTATATTTCTTTCATCTTTTTTTAAATTCTTTTAAAAGGACCGATTGGGTTTATGCATAGGCCAGGCATCTGCTCTTGTTTTGGTGTAAATAATCTTGAATTGTTCAACAGTACACAAGATTACAATGCAAACAATCACAAAAGAGCATCAACAAGCTTAAAGCTTATATTGTGCTCATAACGTTACACTTCAATTTTAACATGACGGCTGAAGGACCATATTATCAATTGTATCAAATAACATTCATAAACAGTAAGTAATGAAATAATGAAATAAAACAAATAAATACATAATATAGTAAAATAATGCTGATATCAATATTAACATGAGATTAAATTTATAGTCAACAGAGGAACCACCCTGATAGAAGAGAGACACGAACGGAAAAAAAAGGAAGAAATTTTGGAAGAATGGTGGGTAAGGTGGTGGGGGAGGGGGAGCAGAGGGGAGAGGAGAAATTCTGACAGATCATTGGCCAATCCATTCAACTTTGAATATTTGGTCAGTCAGATACATCCAACACACATATATATATATAATGTTTTGATGTTGTTGTTTGAAGTAGGTAAAGTAGGTATGGTACAGCGTTTAAGGATCAGTTCACATGCTTTGACATCTCCTTGAATCTAAAATATCTTTTTCTTTCTTCCTTTCTCTCTCTCTCTCTCCCCACCCCCCTCTCTCTCTTGCCAAAGGATAGTATTGTCAGTGGCAATAAAACAAAGTCCTCGTCAAACGATGTCCGTGTCTCCTTTCTTTCTTTCGTTCTTTCTTTCTTTCTTTCTTTCTTCATTTTACGTTTCTTTCCTGCGCGATAGCAGCGTAAATGACAGCGGTAATTTACCTGCTGCTTTTCACTGTTGTTTGAGCTGCGGCGTTCTCGAATCTGTTACACACACACACACACACACACACACACACACACACACACACACGCACACACACACACACACACACACACACACACACACACACACACACACACATATATATACATATACCTATATAAATTATACATAATGTTCACACCCCAAAAATGGTGAAAGGGTAAATTCAATAATTACGGTTCAAGTTCAAGCTTTTAGTAGCTAGTTGGCGCTCTGCTTCTCATTTCATTTGATCTAAAAGTCCTTGTAGAACTTGTTACGCGTATGACAACAACAACAACAACAAAAGTAATGCAACACAACACAACGCAATGCAGAGCAACACAACTCAACATATCACAACACAATGCATGTCATGCTTACAATCGCTCATGCCAAGCTGTCAGACGAAGGTGGATTATTTTGCTTTTTTTCGCCCTATAGTTTCCATAATGATAGAGTAAGATGGAACTAGGAAGGGTCTTCAGAGGAAAGGTAAATATTTAAGCTGGCTTAGAGACTGCGCGTGCTGAATGCACGGACTTTCTATATACGTCCGTGGCTGAATGCCATGATGGGACAGGATTCCAAAATAGCCGTAGACGAAGAGAAGAAAGATCTATGGTGCATCAAGTTCACATGGATGTAGAGCCGGCAGGGTATGGCTCGCTCCAGGGGTCTCCATCGATCTGTTTTATCGACTTGTGGATGGTGGATACAAGCGATGGCGATCAATCAGAAAGGTACTGAACTGGGCCAAGTGCTATGGAGAGAACCTTGTGGAAAATTATCACTGAAGGTCGTCGCTGATGTCTCACTCAAACTTCGTATTTTTCCAATAGTTATTTTCTTTTTTTCCTTCTTTCTTTTCCCTGTTCTCCGTTCCTTCCTGCCTCCCTTCCTTCCTAGATCCCCCCTTTCTTTCTTCCTCTTCCTCGATTCTCCCTTCCTCCCTCTCTGCCTTCCTTCCTTCCTTTCTTCCATTCCAAACATTTCAGTGACAAAATGACCCGTTTTTGTTCATCTCTCTTTTTTTTTTATTCGTTTTCATTTTTTTTATTTCATTATTTTTTTTTGTTATTGTTTTTTGTTTATTTGTTTGTTTGCTTTTGGATATCGATGTAGGAAGGAAGGAAGGGAGTTCGCTTGGCTGTGGAGCCGTGGATAGCTTGGTCCAGGGGTCTCCATCGATTTATGGTGGATTCATGTGATGGCAATAACTGAATCAGAAAAATAACTGGACAAGTACTATGGAGAGAACCTTGCAGAAAATCATCACTGTAGGTCGTCGACGATGTCTCACTTTAATGTACAAACTTTACATTCTTCTAATAGTTTCTTTCATTCATTCATTCTTTCTTTCT
>NC_134896.1:15673643-15691143 GCF_041734735.1 Babylonia areolata | reverse complement strand
GAAGGCAGCAGCAAACAAGGTAAAGTGGCGTTAATCGTTCCGGTAATTTAGCTGCCGATGTCAACCCATCATACATAACAGCAGCAAGGTGTGCTTCTGTGTGTGTGTGTGTGTGTGTGTGTGTGTGTGTGTGTGTGTGTGTGTGTGTGTGTGTGTGTGTGTGTGTGTGTGTGTGTCTGTGTGTGTGTGTGTGTGTGTGTGTGTGTGTGTGAGAGAGAGAGAGAGTGTGTGTGTGTGCATGCGCGCGCGTGTGTGTGTATTGTGCGCGTGTGTGTGCGCGCGCGTTTTTTTTTTTTTTTTTTTTTTTTTTTTTGTGTGTGTGTGTGTGTAGATGGTAGTGGTGGTGGTGGTGGAGGGGTCAGGATATGGAAGCTGATAACTAACTGCTCTTTTACTCAGTCGTGACCAGCCGTCGCCAGTGTCGTCTCTCACCCCCCCCCCCCCCCCCCGAAACCTCCCCCCCGGACCCCTCCTCAGCCCCCACATCCCGCCCCCCACGTCCCCAATCTCTTACACTCCTCCACACACACACACACACACACATCCCTCCCCAGCCAGTCCCCACAACCTTCATCCCCCCCCTCCACCCACCCTCAAGGGGGTATGGGGGGGGGTGGGTGGGTGTGGGGGTAGGGGTGGGCGAGGGGTAGCCTTACCTTTCTCAGTGTAAGAGGCTTTCCTCACTACTGTTCTTGTCTAGTGTGTAGAGCACTGGCTCACTGCTTCACTGATCACCGCTCGTCTGGCACTGTCCGTGGGGTCTTGAAGAAGGTGCGTTGGACACGGGTATGTATGTGTGGGTGGGTGGGTGGGTGGATGGATGAAGATATGATATGGTCGGAGGGGAGGGAGAGAGAGAGGGGGGGGGAGAGAGAGAGAACTCAGCAGAACTCAAAACTTTTTTGTTTGTTTTTTGTTTGTTTGTTTATTCAAGGATTAAGATTTTGGGCATGGCCCATTCTTCCAACATGTCCTTGCTAATCTACATCAGTTAAAAATAGCACACATATAGAGATATCTTCTTCTTCTGCGTTCACTCGTATGCACACGAGTGGGCTTTTACGTGTATGACCGTTTTTACCCCGCCATGTAGGCAGCCATACTCCGTTTTCGGGGGTGTGCATGCTGGGTATGTTCTTGTTTCCATAACCCACCGAACGCTGACATGGATTACAGGATCTTTAACGTGCGTATTTGATCTTCTGCTTGCATATACACACGAAGGGGGTTCAGGCACTAGCAGGTCTGCACATATGTTGACCTGGGAGATCGTAAAAATCTCCACCCTTTACCCACCAGGCGCCGTCACCGTGATTCGAACCCGGGACCCTCAGACTGACAGTCCAACGCTTTAACCACTCGGCTATTGCGCCCGTCATATATAGAGATATGAACAAACACACACATACCTCTCAGAGAGAGAGAGAGAGACACACCCACCCATACATACCCGTGTTCAAGGTACCTTCTTCCAGACCCCACGGACAGCGCCAGAGAGAGAGAGAGAGAGAGAGAGAGAGGCGGGGGCAGAGAGGAAGATAACTATATATATACAGAGAGAGAATGTGAGTGTGAGATGTGGGATCTGGAAGAAGGTACCGAGGCCACAGGGTGGGGGTGGGGGTGGGGGAATGGATGAAGATTTAATGTGGCCGGAGAGGAGAGACAGAGAGAGAGAGAGAGAGAGAGAGACAGACAGACAGACAGACAGACAGACAGACAGAGATGCTGTATGTTACCCTCATGGTTTAGTGATAACACCACTGTTGCTGTCCGTGGGGTCCCAAGGCAGGGGAATACAGGGTAGGGGGTAAGAATGGAGGAGGTAAGAGAGAGGAGGGTTACAGCGTGAGAGAGAGAGACAGAGATTCAAGATTCAAGATTCAAGATGATTCAAGATGATTTATTCATATAGGCCAAGGCCCCTAATGAAGGGGTATATGAACAGACAACAATAAAAAACAAAGAAAAACAAAAACATTTCACATAATACAACATACATAAAAAAACTCGATATAACATAAGTTCAAATGAAAAACTAGCCTAGCAACAAAACAGTGTTTTCATGACGTAATAGTTTCTCGGACTTTGAAAGCTTTATATAAATACAAAGCAAGGTTTCTAACAATTTCACAGGATGTTGAGGACATTAACAAGTTCAATTTAAACATATTTGGTTGTCTATAATATTTAGGCTTAATAAATGATTCTCGAATATTCCTCAAAGCTGGACAACAAAGGACAAAGTGCATTTCATTTTCTATCGAATCTTTGCATAATGGACAAATCAGATCATTGTCATTACATATTCTGTATCTATAATGATGAACCGCTAGCTCAGAAATACCTAGTCTGAATCTTGTTGTTATATATTTCAAATGTCTATCCATATTTAACATCAGGTAAGGTTTCAAGTCTGGGCCATTGCTGAAATTCCTATAAAAATCAAATCTTTCACTATTTTGAATATGATCAGACCATTTCTGCCATCTACAATCGATCAAACGTTGCCGAAAAGCACAAATAAATGACTAAATGCTGCCAACACCTTGGTTTAACCAAACAAAACCAAACCCATACTCAAATAAACAGTGACGTATTTTTGTTACCCAATTTACTTTGCCTCTAGTATCTAAATCAAATAGCATATCATAAGCTTTACGAGGTAATCTGTTGGCATCCATTTCTAATAACCTTAACCAATAACGAATACATTTAACTGCAGCAACTAAATACATCGGGTACCGATTTGTTTCTCCATAAACTAAATCATTAGGAGTTTGCCTTTCAACACCTAAAAATGTCTTCAAAGCAAAAGTATGAACTGATTCACAATGAACAGCGGCTCTATCTAGGCCCCACAACTCCGAACCGTATAACACAACTGGCTGTACCTGAGCATCAAACAGCTTAATAAATAAATCAAAAGAGGTATTATTGAACACATGTAACTTTTTCATAATACAGATTAAAGCATTTTTAGCCCTACTTGCTAAATCTTTACAAGCACCAACAAAACTCAAACGTGTGGAGAAAAATATTCCCAAATATTTATAAACGTTAACAACTGGCATTAACTCATCACCATACAACCACCTTTCCCTGCTACTCAGATAACCACCCTTACGAAATACTATGATATTGCTTTTAGTCATGTTTACTCTTAATTGAAGTGAATCTGCCGCACGGTGTAAAGAATTCAGTTGTGTTTGTAGACCTACAACAGTTTCTGACATCAAAATAACATCGTCAGCTAACAGAAGTATAAACAATTCAAAGGCATCAACTGAAAATACAGCTCCATGTCTCCCATTCGTAATTACCTGAATTGCAAGTTCGTTTATGAAAAGAGAAAATAAAATTGGGCTACAAGGATCACCCTGTCTAACCCCTACTGTACAGTTGATAAATTCAATCAGTTTGGCACCACGACGAACTCTAGCTCTTACTACATTATACATACTTTTAATGCAATTATAAAGTTTACCTCTGATACCATTCCTTAGTAAATCAGGCCATAAAAGATTTCGGTTAATAGAGTCAAACGCTTTTTCAAAATCAATGAAAGCGACATACAATTTACGATTAAAGGAGAACTGTTTCTGAACAAGTGAAAGCAACGTAAACATGTGGTCTACTGTAGAATATCCTTTTTTAAATCCAGCTTGATGATCACCAGTGATATTATTTTCGTCAACCCATTCCTGTAATCTTTTATTGATAATTATTCCATACAATTTACCACTTATATCACCTAAAGAAATACCTCTATAATTATTGGGATTATTTACATCGCCTTTCTTGTAAATGGGCAAAATAATAGATTCTATCCAGTAATTAGGGTATACACCATTATCAAACAGTTTATTAAACAGCTTAACGAAAAAAAGGACTACTTGATCAGAAGAATTTTTATACAGTTCACTAACAATTCCATCAGAACCAGCTGCCTTACCATTTTTAAGTTTCTTAATGCCAGTAGTACCTCTTCATTAGAAATTGGCCGGTTCATGTAAAGATCTGCTTCATCATCAATCATAGCATCATCATCATAAGCAACTTCATTATGCTCGTTATCAACATTCGATTGTAACAAAGACTGAAAATGTTGAAACCAAGCGTCACAATCAATAGTATGTCTAGGTTGTTTTCTTTTCTTCGAAACTCTATTAATATTATTCCAGAATTCCTTTTGGCTACGTATAGATGTTACAAGCTTATCCATTAAAGATTTATTGAAGTCCTTCTCTTTTCTCTTTAATAAATGTTTATATTCTCGTCTTGCAATTACATATGTATTTTTATCTTCCACTTTTAATGTCCGTCGACTAATCCGTAATAACCTTCTAACCTCCCTTTTACTCACAGCACACTCATGGTCAAACCAGTCATCACGTACCTTGTTGTTATTGACACGCACACGTCTTTTCATACACTCCGCACTTTCCTTCATACATTCATTCAACAATGTTAGTGCATCATTCACATCAACATCTATCAAATTTATTGCATTGTCAATTTTTGCACTAATCTGCTCATTACTTAAAGTATCACGAAACAGCTGTGCATATTCTTCATTCCAAATGATTTTTTCAATGACAATGTCCTGTTTTTGTTCAGCTGTATCAAAATTCTTACCTCTAGGGAAAACAACGTGAAGTGTTACAGGTAGGTGGTCAGAGTCAATACGTTAGAGAGAGAGAGAGAGACAGAGAGAGAGAGACAGACAGACAGAGAGACAGACAGACAGAGAGAGAGAGACAGAGAGAGAGAGAGAGAGACAGAGAGACAGAGAGAGAGAGAGACAGAGAGAGAGAGAGACAGACAGACAGACAGAGAGAGAGAGACAGAGAGAGAGAGAGAGAGAGACGGGGGGTGGGGTGGAGGGATGAGGGGGAATCAATTGACATAGAGAAGAAGAGGAAGAAAGAAGTGAAAGAGGGAAAGTAATGGAAAGATAAAAAGGGGAGACAATGACAGAGAGGTGGGGGTGGAGAGCGAGAGAGAGAGAGTGAAAGAGAGACAGAGAGACAGAGATAGGAACAGACAGACATAGACTGACAGACTGACACAGAGAGAGAGAGAGAGACAGACAGACAGACAGAGACAGAGACAGAAAGAGACAGAGAAAGACAGAGAGAGAGAGAGAGGCAGAGAGACAGGGACAGACAGACAGACAAAAAAACAGACATACAGAGAGAGAGGGAGAGAGACAGACAGACAGACACAGACAGAGACATACAGACAGAGGGAGGGTTGGAGAGAGGGAGAGGGAGACAGACAGACAGACAGACAGACAGACACAGACACAGACACAGACAGAGAGAGAGAGAGAGAGAGAGAGACACACACACACACACACACACACAGACAGAGAGAGACAGAAAGCGATGTCCCTCACGGTTCAGTGACAGCAGTATCGTTCTGTCCGTGGGGTCCTGAAGACTATAAGGTACATGGAACAGGGAACAGGATGGCGGATGTTATATGAATGGAGAATGGAGAAGGAGGAAGTAACAGACAATGGGTTGAGAGGAAGAGAGAGAAAAAGAGAGATAGTGAGAGAGAGAGAGAGAGAGAGAGAGAGGTGAGGAAGTGAGAGAGAGAGACTGAAAGAGAGAAAGAGAGAGAGAGCAAAAGAGAGCGGAAGTGCGAAGGGGAGAGAGAGAGAGGGAGAGAGAGAGAGGGAGAGAGAGAGAGAGAGAGAGAGAGAGAGAGATTTGAGGAAGTGGGAGAGAGAGACTGAAAGAGAGAGAGAAAGAGAGAGGGAGAGAGGTGAGGAAGTGGGAGAGAGAGACTGGAAGAGAGAGAGAGAAAGAGAGGGAGAGAGACTGAGAGAGAGAGAGAGAGAGAGAGAGGTGAGGAAGTAGGAGAGAGAGACTGAAAGAGAGAGAGAGAGAGAGAGAGAGTGAAAGAGAAAGAAAGAGAGGGGCGATGGTGTGAGAGAGACTGAGGGGAAGATAATGAGAGGGCGGAGGAGAGCGAAAGTGCGAAGGGGAGAGAGCTGGAGAGAGAGAGAGAGAGAATGAAAACGGTGCTATTACTGCATTTGTTTTCTGGAAAAAACAGAAAAAAACAACCAACAACGAAACACAAAAAGGAAGATGAAAAAAACAACAACAAAAAACAAAGAAAAAACAAAAACAAACAAAAAAACAAAACAAAAACAAACAAACAAACAAAAAAACAAAAAAACAACAACAACAAAAACCCCCCCAAAAAACCAACAAGCAAGGAAAAAGACTTTTATCTAAAAAACAACAACAAAAATCAACAACAACAAAAAAACAGCAAACAAACAAAACAAACAAAAAAAAAAACCCAAAACAAAAACAGACAAAAAACAAAACAAGAAAACAAACAACAACAACAAAAACAGCAAAAATACTATGCATACACACTACGCAAACCGGCTTTTCTTTCAGGTTCGATGTATGTCTACTTTACATACAGAATAGCTGGGTATATGAAACTGTAACGGTAGTTTGAAAAGAAGAAGAAGAAAAGAAAGAAAGAAAAAAAAAAAAAAAGCCGCCGCAGGAGCATTGTATACAGGGTTCACAAATAGTTGAAGACCACTTGAGAACACGCACAGTTTTTTTTTTCTTCCGGTGCATAGTGGTGGAATGATGCTGAATTTCCTGGTTAAAAACAACAACAGTAGTGTAACTTCTTCTTCTTCTTCTTCATTCGTGGGCTGCAACTCCTACGTTCACTCGTATGTACACGAGTGGGCTTTTACGTGTATGACCGTTTTTACCCCGCCATGTAGGCAGCCATACTCCGTTTTCGGGGGTGTGCATGCTGGGTATATTCTTGTTTCCATAACCCACCGAACACTGACATGGATTACAGGATCTTCAACGTGCGTATTTGATCTTCTGCTTGCGTACACACACGAAGGGGGTTCAGGCACTAGCAGGTCTGCACATATGTCGACCAGGGAGATCGTAAAAATTCTCCTCCCCTTTACCCTCCAGGCGCCGTCACTGAGGTTCGAACCCCAGACCCATAGATTGAAAGTCCAAAGTTTTAACCACTAGGCTATAGCGCCCGTCAGTAGTGTAACGAACAACTTAATGAGCACCACTCATAACCACCAGCAGAGGTGTTTTCTTGCACGCTGTACTTCCATTTATTTACAATGAGAAACCTCACTGCTATCGTTTTATAGATAAACCACTATTATTAGGTGGCTAAAACATCGATTTTTTCAAACGCTTTTTTCTCCCCCAAGTTGTTCATGGTCTACGTATGCCTGAAACCACCGTTAGTGTTGTTGTTGTTGTTTTTAACACTTTGAAAAGAAAAAAAATTCTAACTTTTTTTTCACGAGGAGGGTCCATTGGAATGTAACTTGCATGAACTGAATCATCTCTCGTTTTCTTCTTCCTTTTTAAAACAAATTCTTATAACAAAAAATAGCACATCTATCTATCTATCTATATATATGATCCCAAGATAGAAGCTGCAAAGAATAAGGGTGCTTTTTACCTTTCCCCCAGCCATCTCCCCACCCCTCTATGTGAGGTCCCATTGAACACTTCTTTTCCTTTCTTTGGTAAGTAATAGAAAAAAGTATTCATTAGTCATTTATTTCTAGTTCCATCAGCTCCAGTACTTACTCCCTATACATTTCACTGGTCTGTCTCGCTCTCTCCGCCCCCCCCCAGTCGCCCCCCCTCACCCCCCCCCCTCCCACACACACACAACTCTCCCCGTCTTCCTTCTTCCCGCCCACCAGAGTGATCCGTGATCACTGTTAAACTGTCATGGTCTGGCGCCACCTCTCCTCCCTAAACCCCCCTTCCCCACCCATCCCACCCTTCCCATCACCACCACCACCACCACCACCCACCCACCCAGTCCCCCGTGTCCCCACCCCCTCCCCTATCTCCCCACGAGGGAGGCGTGTGAATCCACCCGTGTGAACGGCCAAAGGGGAGGAGGGGGTAGGGGTTAGGGGGTAATAGTAGTAGTAGGAGTAAAAGGGGGCGTGGTGGGGTGGGCAGGTGAGTGAGGTGGAGAGGCTCCCGACAGGTGAGAATGGTGTTCCAGGTGGCATGGTGTGGTGTTGAATGTTGTGGTGTGGTGTGGTGTTGAATGGTGTGGTGTGCTTTGCTATGGGACCCTAAGCAAAACGTTTGTGTCGGATGGATGGAAGAAGAGACTTTACAGAGTCTAATCAGCCTCGACTCGACCGACTCTCATTTACAAGCGAGGTTTCTTGGTTGCTTGGTTGGCTGGTTGCTTGCTTCGTGGTTTGTGATAGGAGTGATGATGGTGGTGATGTGGTGGTGGTGGTGGTGGTGGTGGTAATGGTGGTCGGTCGTGTCGGCAGACAGTTTGACGACGGAGTCAGAGGTCTGGTGACACCTCCCTTCTACACCTTTGACCCCATCCTCACACCCTTCCAACCACCACCCCACCACACTACTCTCCCTGTCCATGACAATAATTATCCTTGGACACAGACTGCGGTTCATGTTGAGGAGTCAGGAAGACTAGACTTTTTTTTTTGATAGAGAAGAGGAAGGGGGAGGGGGGGAAGGAGGAAAGAGAGGTCAGGGGAGTGGGTGGGTGGGTGGGGGTGAATGTCTGCTGACTGTAGTGTCAGTGGTCACTTCCCTTGCCGCTGTGTTTTGTTGTCACGTCGGGGCTGTGGGGGAGAGGGGGGGGACGGGGGACTGGACGGTTCAGGTTCAGGTTCAGGTTCACACCGCCTGGCTGGCCAGCTGGGCCGGCTGGCTGGAGCCTATCAGGTATCATCAGCCCTGGGGTGGGGACGATCTGTCTGTCTGTCTGTCTGTCTGTGTCTGCTGTGCTGTCTGTTCCCCCTGACCACCGCTCGCTCTTCCGTGTCCTTGTATTGTCAGCGCTTGTCTCTCTCTCTCTACCAGGTCTGTGTCTCTGTCCACAGGCACTAATTATGATCATGATAATAAAGCAGTGCTTTTCTATAGCGCTCTTCCCTCACACTCTATATAGTCTGTCCTTATCTCTTTACCTAGAGTCTGTCCTTGACAAAGTTGGATGCCCTTAAAGGGGACAATCTGAAAATGAAGCCCTACCCCTCCCCCCCACCACCACTACCCCACCAACACACACACACACACACACACACACACACACACACGCACGCACACACACACACACACACACACACACACACACACACACCCTACCCCATCCGCACACATACCTTAGTCTATCCTCACGTCCTTAGTCAACTGGAAAAAAAATCATTAGTTAACCCCTTGACTTCTACCGACAAGTACGCTCGCCAGTGATGAAGGGCTGTTGCCTGACTGAGATTATGAATGAAATGATAAGGTTAGGATGTCGGTGGTGACCATTCCTTATTTGGACTTCTCCATCTTAGACCGCATCACTTTTTTTTTTTTTTTTGGTTTCGCATAAAGCAACAACATCATTGAAAAGTGCACACATTGAAAATGATACCTGCACTTCTAACCCGCGCCACCCTGATCTAACTTCTCCAAGGTTCAGCAGGCAAGGGATGTAAAGTGGGACGCCCTTGAGGGGGACTGTAATTATGCAAATAAAGGTGATTTTTTTGGTGTGTTTTTTTTCACTTTAAAAATTCAATTTTGATTACAAATATACATTTAACATAAACACTTAAATACCGATATAGGATAAGAAAGAGCACATAGTAAATGAAACATAAAAAAGGTGAAGAAACACATGACGACATACATGATATTAAATGTTGAGAATAGGTACTGCAGCTCAAATGAATAGATCATTTGAATATATCATCAAAAAAACAACAAAAAACAACAACACAACCCCCCCAAAAAAACAACAACAACAACAACAAACAAATAAAAAAACAAACAAAAAAAAACAAACAACAACCCAACAACAACAAAACAAAATAAAAACAAAACAAAAAACCAAACAAACAACAACAACAAAATCCAACAACAAAACAAACAAACAAAAAACAACTCACCATAGTCTGTTCTCAGAAAACCTCACATCCTTAATTAAAAGAAAAATAATATTCACAAGTTGAAACCTTCCTAGAGCATGTCCTTGAAAGTGTGGCGTCCTTAACTCATTCTACTCCAGGTAGGAGATAACTCGTACCATGATTACTTTCTCTGTGGACCAGGTACGAGTTTTCTCTTACCAACGCACTATTCTAATTTCGTTCACTCTCGCTTGGGACAGTTGGCATTCTAAACTGAACCGTTTACTGATTCCGGAAGCATGAAAACAAAGCTTTGTTTGACCGATTAAAACAACAATGTTTCATCGATTTTTGCTGTAATAGTAAACCATCCTGGTTTTTTTTTTTCCTACAGTGGTCTCATGGTGCTGGTCCAGACTGTGAAACTGTATGTTTGGTGCATATCTGTTATGCATGTGTGGGTGTATGTGTGAATGTGTGTCTTCATGTTTTACATTTATTTGCTTATTTATCATCATTGTTGTCTTATTTATTTATTTATTATTATTATTATTATTATTTTATTATTATTATCATTACTACTACCTTTTTATATCATAATTATTATTTATTTATTTATGTAAGCTTATCTATTATTTATTCACCTTTTTTTTTTCTCAAGGCCTCACTAAGCGCGTTGGGTTACGCTGCTGGTCAGGCATCTGCTTGGCAGATGTGGTATAGCGTATATGGATTTGTCCGAACGCAGTGACGCCTCCTTGAGCCACTGAAACTGAAACTGAAACTGATCCAGGGGAGCTGTAGCAGGCATGTAGCTGTGGGGTAGAATGAGTCAAGGAATATCCACCAGTCAAAGTCTCTCCTCACCCATTTCTCCTGACACTTCCTGTTATCAAAAAGTCTCACGTGCTCGAAGAGAAATGTGTACACAAGTTTAGCGACGAGCAGTTTTATGCATGAAACCTGACTACTTTAGTTGAGAACTTCGCCATAGTTCGCAACCTCATAGTTGTCGGAACGTCGGCATGCATGAAACTTGACAAGAAGCTTACAACAAAGTCAGATGCGCTACCGGAAGTAAGGTTTCATGTATTCGTTACTTTGAGATTTAGTTGTCAACTTTCGTTTAGTTGGCAGCTATGCGTTTAGTACGGTTTCATACATAAGACCCGAGTTCACGCGAATAACAGATTTAAATGTAAACAAACCGCCGTCAGTGAAAATCCCATGGCGATTATGGTGTGCTCGGCATCTTAGTCAACAGCTCTTTTAGCACAAGACAGCTGGGTTTGAATCGAATTTCATGAACAAACTGATATTGCAATTTTGTTTATACATTTTATTTGATTGTTTTTTGTTGTTGCTGTTTTGGTTAAAATTGCCTTTTTGGGGAAAACAATGAAAACAACATCATGTCGCACAACATGCGTATTTTTCTACTGTTGACCCTTTTCCCCAAATGGTTAAAATATTCTGCCGCTTCTTGTTTATTTAAGATATTTAAAAAAAATAAATAAAAGAAATAAAAACCTCCTCAACCCCAAATCTACTCAATGCAAAATACCGGGTTAACAGAGACTTGATGAAGTGAAGTGGTGAACACTGGATCGAAAAACAAAACAAAACAAAACAACAACTACAACAACGACAAAAACGACAAAAAACAAAAAAAAACAAAAAAAACCAACCTCACAAGTAAGCTACAGGATACAAATACCAAACCTATTATAATAACATACTTTAGGAGGAAAGAGAGAGAAGAGAGAGAGAGAGAGAGAGAGAGAGAGAAGGCGAGGAGATGATGACTGTCTGGCGACTTTAACTTGTTAACTCTGTCATTACGAAGGGTCGCCACGCGGCGCCGGTACCTGGCTGTTATGATGGACCAAGAGAGAGAGAGAGAGAGAGAGAGAGAGAGAGAGAGAGAGGCAAAAGGGGGTGGGGGTGGGGGGGGCACAGCGCTATTTGAGGGCACTTCTTGACACGTTTGCGCGGAAAGGGGGGGCTGCATTGTCAACGGGCGGCCTGGCGAGTCCTCGCTAATTCGCCCTGACCCCCGGCACCCTGACAGGTAATGAGTGCACCGCCGTGGCGGCGGGCTCGATCCAATCACCAACCGCGCGCTTTCAATCTCCCTCCTCCTCCTCCTACCCTCCTTCCCACCCCCCTCCCCCCACAACACCCCCACCCTCACTCCCCTCCTCCCTCCCTCCCTTCCCTTGCCACGGACGTTGTGGCGGCGGCACAGAGAGATACTGTGTCTGCTCTGGTATAATAGCGGCTCACGGACTTTCGGAGTGAGAGTTTTTAGTGGGAGTGAGAGTAGAACTAGTGTATCGGACACTGAACGGAGGAGAAGAACAAGTCTTCGGCAGGAGTTTAAAAGCGATTCAGTTTGAGAGTTATCGGCGCTACACAGAGTGGATAGAGTAGCAGGAGGTCGGAGTGAGAGTGGTTTGTGTGCTGTACCGTTGACTTGAAGCTGGGAGAACACCAAAGCTTTATTGGGATCAAAGTGATTCAGTGAGTGATTATTATCAACGTAGTGCTACGGATGTCAGAGAGGGGAATGGTGTCAGTGCACTGTCGGGAGACTTGACTGGAATACACGGAAGTTGGGGGACAGAGGAATTCAGTGATTCTAGTCTTCCAACATCACGCAGGGAAGAGCGGAGTGTCAGAGAGTTGTGCACTTAAGGGACTGAGCAGAAAAGAAAAAAAATAAAAGAAAAAAAAGACGAAAACAACAACAACACCCCCACCACCAAACAACAACAACAACAAAAACAAACAAACAACAACAACAAAAAAAACAAAACAAAACAAAACAACAAAAAAAAAAAACAAAACAAAACAAAAAAACCCCAACAACCCACGATTATTCTGTGTGTATGAGGTTAAGGTCATACATAAACTCACGAAACTACAGAAAAAAAAGTGACTTTGTGTAGATGTTCAACTTCCCACGTCAGTTCTGTGTTGAAAGCAGTCCTGGTGGATATTGTCACGGTGATAAAGTGCTCATATAAGGTAGGTGGATTTTTTTTTTTCAGTTGGGGAAAAACACAAACCGATAAAGAACAACCCTTGTGTGTTGAACAAGAAAAGCGTATGGTTATTTTAGGATTTCTAGCGCCGGTGTAATCCTAATTTTTCTGTACTTTGGAAATTATGATCGCGATGCCGCAACGCGGACGAGGGCGTGAGGATGATCTTGATGTTTTTATAGATTTTATATATATATATATATATATGATAGTCAGTCGCGTCCGACTATGACCATCAGAACAGCAGAGGAGGCAACTGCTATTCTGACTATTTGGGCTAGAATTTGATTATAGTGGAGAGTGTCTTGCCCAAGTTACATCCCCACTCTCTCGGCCAAGAGGGTTTTAGGACAGTCGGCGTTGGGATGGTTCCCAAAGGCCAACTAGCCCACAAGGCTGCAGCACTAAGAGCCAGTGCAATTTTGCCTCCTAGTTTGAGAGTCATAGTCCTTCACAAAAGACTAAGCTGTAAATGATTTCCCATTGACTGGAGAAACCATTGATAATACAGCTCTCACTTTGCTGTTGGCCCAAATGTAAACTTATGTCAATCTGTGATATAAGCCGAGTGTTGGGCCTCGTTTTTATAGATACTGCGTAGTCATGTGCACATATATCTAATCTACAAAACTAACCACTCAGAATTAACATCAGAGAGTCTCTCCCTCCTTTCCCCCCCCCCTCTCTCTCTGTCTGTCTGTCTCTGTCTCTCTCTCCCATCTCTCTCTCTCTTGTTATTATTATTATTTTTTTTTTTCAACAAGGGTACCGATTCAACAAACTGAACAGGACAGTCTTGAACTGAGAGTGTACTGTTAAACTCTGCGATAAAAAAAAAAAAAAAAAAAAAAAAAATCGAATGGGTGTATACTAAACTTTTAACACTTCAACAATTTTTTTATTTGATTGCATGCAGATTGGGTCCTATTCGCCCGGTGAAGTAACTGAAACAAGCAAACAAATAAACAAAGGTTTCCAGCTCATGACGTGAATATGTTTTTCCATTTATTCTATTATCGATTAAAACTTTCTCCTATTCTATTCTCCTGCGCTTCTGTCTCTTGTCTTAATCTGTCTGTCTGTCTGTCTGTCTGTAAAAGTGATTTCGCAGATTTTTTTTTTCCTTTTTTTTTTTCACGCGAAGTAAACTCAGTACTGCTAAGACACTTGAATCTAATGGCAACCCAGACCTTGGTCGATTTATTGATGATTATTATTTGTCTGTCTGTCTGTCTGTCTGTATGTCTGTCGATCAGTCTGCGTGACTCATTGTCTCGTTCTCTTAATTGTTTCTGGTGGTTGCTCACTCTTGTCTGTCTGTCTGTCTGTCTGTGTCTCTGTTTCTGTTTCTGTCTGTCTGTCTGTCTTTCTCTTTTTTCTCTCTGGCTCTTTCTCTCTCTCCCTCTCTCAACTTCCTCGTTCCTAGCACCCTCTCTCTCTCTTCACTTCTCGTTCCTACCCCCTACACCCCTCTCTCTCTCTTCACTTCTGGTTCCTACCCCCCCCCATCTCTCTCTTCACTTCCCGTTCCTACCCCCCCCCTCTCTCTCTCTTCACTTCCCGTTCCTACCCCCCCCCTCTCTCTCTCTTCACTTCCCGTTCCTACCCCCCCCCCCGTCTCTCTCTCTTCACTTCTCGTTCCTACCCCCCGTCTCTCTCTCTTCACTTCCCGTTCCTACCCCCCCCCCCCTCTCTGTCTTCACTTCCCGTTCCTACCCCCCCCCCCCCCCCGTCTCTCTCTCTTCACTTCTCGTTCCTACCCCCCGTCTCTCTCTCTTCACTTCTCGTTCCTACCCCCGTCTCTCTCTCTTCACTTCTCGTTCCTACCCCCCCCCCCCCCCGTCTCTCTCTCTTCACTTCTCGTTCCTACCCCCCTCTCTCTCTCTTCACTTCTCGTTCCTACCACCCCCCCCCTCTCTTCACTTCTCGTTCCTACTCCCCCCCTCTCTCTCTTCACTTCTCGTTCCTACCACCCCCCCCCCTCTCTTCACTTCTCGTTCCTACTCCCCCCTCTCTCTCCACTTCTCGTTCCTACCCCCCTCTCTCTTCACTTCTCGTTCCTACCCCTCTCTCTCTTCACTTCTCGTTCCTACCCCCCCCCCCCCTCTTCACTTCTCGTTCCTACCCCCCCCCCCCCCGTCTCTTTTCACTTCTCGTTCCTACCCCCACCTATCTCTCTTTACTTTTCATTCCTAACCTTCTCTCTCTCTTCACTTCTCGTTCCTACTCCCCCCTCTCTCTCTTCACTTCTCGTTCCTACCCCCACCCCCTCTCTCTCTCTTCACTTCTCGTTCCTACCCCCCCCCTCTCTCTCTTCACTTCTCGTTCCTAGCCCCCCCCCCCTCTCTCTTCACTTCTCGTTCCTACCCCCCACCTCTCTCTTCTCGTTTCTACCCCCTCTCTCTCTTCACTTCTCGTTCCTACCCCCCACCTCTCTCTTCTCGTTCCTACCCCCTCTCTCTCTTCACTTCTCGTTCCTACCCCACCTCTCTCTTCTCGTTCCTACCCCCTCTCTCTCTTCACTTCTCGTTCCTACCCCCTCTCTCTACCTTCTCGTTCCTACCCCCTCTCTCTATCTTCTCGTTCCTACCCCCTCTCTCTACCTTCTGGTTCCTACCCCCTCTCTCTACCTTCTCGTTCCTACCCCCTCTCTCTATCTTCTCGTTCCTACCCCCTCTCTCTACCTTCTCGTTCCTACCCCCTCTCTCTATCTTCTCGTTCCTACCCCCTCTCTCTACCTTCTCGTTCCTACCCCCTCTCTCTACCTTCTGGTTCCTACCCCCTCTCTCTACCTTCTGGTTCCTACCCCCTCTCTCTACCTTCTGGTTCCTACCCCCTCTCTCTATCTTCTCGTTCCTACCCCCTCTCTCTACCTTCTCGTTCCTACCCCCTCTCTCTATCTTCTCGTTCCTACCCCCTCTCTCTACCTTCTGGTTCCTACCCCCTCTCTCTACCTTCTCGTTCCTACCCCCCCCCCCTCTCTCTTCACTTCTCGTTCCTACCCCCCACCTCTCTCTTCTCGTTCCTACCCCCTCTCTCTCTCCACCTCTCGTTCCTACCCCCTCTCTCTACCTTCTCGTTCCTACCCCCTCTCTCTACCTTCTCGTTCCTCCCCCCCCTCTCTCTCTTCTCGTTCCTACCCCCTCTCTCTCTTCACCTCTTGTTCCTACCTACCCTCCCCCACCTCTCTCTCTCTACCCCCTGTCTCTCTCTTCACTTCTCGTTCCTACCCCCCCCCCCCTTCACTTCTCGTTCCTACCCCTCCCCCACCTCTCTCTCTCTACCCCCTCTCTCTCTTCACTTCTCGTTCCTACCCCCTCTCTCTACCTTCTCGTTCCTACCCCTCCCCCACCTCTCTCTCTCTACCCCCTGTCTCTCTCTTCACTTCTCGTTCCTACCCCCCCTCCCCCTCTCTTTACTTTTCGTTCCTACCCCTCCCCCACCTCTCTCTCTCTACCCCCTGTCTCTCTCTTCACTTCTCGTTCCTACACCCCCTCCCTCTCTCTTTACTTTTCGTTTCTACTACCCCCTCTCTCTTCCTCTCAGACTTTGTTTCGTGTATTAAGACTCGCACTTCAGTTAATTTAGCGGCCCTTGAATCCCCGGTTGCAAACTTGTCAGTATTAAAAAAAAAAAAGAAAGAAAAAAAAAATCACACTCCCATCTGTGAATCTCTGTCACTGTTTCTGTGTCTGTGTGTCCGTCCGTCTGTCTGCCTCACCCCCTCCACCCTCTCTTTCTCTCTCTCTCTCTCTCTCTCTCTCTCTCTCTCTCTCTCTCTCAGGCTCAGTCTCTTCATACAGAACTGATGTACAGTCTATCACTTCGCTCTCTCCCTCTCTGTCTCTCCCCCCATCCCCTTTATCCGCCTCTCACCTCCCTCCCCTCTAATAATTCCTCTCCGTCCACCCGCTCCTTCACCTTCACACCCACTACTTACCTTTACCACCTGCTTATAAGTCCGGCCTCCCCATCTCCACCACCCAACCCCCACACAGGGACCTACCACCTCCACCCCCCATACTCCCCTCCCTGGCCCCCCGCCCTCTCCTTGCTCTCCCCCCCGAAAAAAACCCACACGCGCGAATAATTACACACACACACATACGCGCGCGCGCGCGCGCACACACACACACACACACACACACACACACACACACACACACTCATACACACGCACACACACACACACACACTTACACAAACAAACGCCCAGATACACAGACACAGACACACACATACACATACACACACAGACGCAGACACAAACACACACGCACACACTATCTCTCTCTCTCTCTCTCCCCCATCAGTCATCATCAGGTGTTATGAAGGACAACTGTTGGCTGAGCGCCACCCCTTCTGACACCACAGCCGTGGTCACCTCCCAACCCCCATCCCCCTCACACAGAGAGAGAGAGAGAGAGAGAGAGAGAGAGATTCAGATTCAGATTCAGATTCAGATGGTTTATTCATTTTAGGCCTAGGCCCCTCATGAAGGGGAAAGTGAACA
>NC_134896.1:15666143-15668643 GCF_041734735.1 Babylonia areolata | reverse complement strand
TGAAAAGATATATCAGTCCGATTGTATCCTGCCCCATTATCCAAAGGTCTTCGTCTTGATGAAGGAAAAGATATATTAGTCCGATTGTATCCTGCCCAATTATTCTAAGGTCTTCGTCTTGATAAAGGAAAAGATTATTAGTCCGAATGTATCCAGTCTTATTGTCCCAAGGTCTTCGTCTTCTTCTTCCCCCTGAAGTATGTGAAGTTAATGATGTATCACACAGAAATATTTACCAGATTTCTACAGGTCTGTCGTTTCTGTGTCAAAGCCTGGGTCTCTGCAAATGGGTTTCCTGTCCATTCTGTAATGTTGTCAGTTCGCCACCGTCTCTCTCCCTCAACAGTTCAGTGGAGGATTGTCGGTTTTTGCAAGGCCATTATATTTTGTTACGTGGCCATAGAAACGTAGCTTTCCTTCTTCATTGATGCTTAACTGATGTGTTTGTCCTTAAGTTAGAGGGATGTGTGCGTGCGTGCGTGCGTGTGTGTGTGTGCGTGTGTGTGTGTGTGTGTGTGTGTGTGTGTGTGCCCCAATGTGTGTGTGTGTGTGTGTGTGTGTGTGTGTGTGTGTGTGTGTGGATAGTAGGGTTGAGGTGTGGGAAGAGGGGGGTTAAATCTGGACATATTCTTTATTCTGTTAAACGAACATGAAAAGAGTTACTGATGGACTAGGCTTTTAGGCACCGTTTTCGCGAAATGAAGCAGAATTGTTTGGATTATCCTTTCTGTGAAGGTGTATATGAAACTGAAATCCATTTCCTGTTCATTTAGCCCAGATAAAGACAATTTAGACAGCTGTTTATGCAAATTTCCAAAATCTTATAAACTGACATCTCTGTTTAGATTAGCGTTACTTTTGTCGAACCCCAAACACCGAAGGGAAGTTACTATCTATGTTCAAATGAGGCATTTCAGATACGTTCGTGCTACATGGACGGATAATGTACTTTAAAAACCCATGGTTTGTAATATACGAACGCTGATATATATATATATATATATATATATATATATATATATATATGCATAATATATATCTGTCTGTGTGTGTATGTCTCTCTCTCTCTCTCTCTCTCTCTCTCTGTGTGTGTGTGTGTGTGTGTGTGTGTGTGCGTGTGTGTGTGTGTGTGAATGAAAAAAAAAAATTCCCGTTAACATGGGCAGATGGCCCAGTTCAGTAAACTATTTGTCTTGTCTTGACATCACTTAACTCCCATCTTCCCGTCACAACTCGCCCCTCTATTCTTTTCTTCTTCTTTTCCTTGCCCCCCCCCCGAAGCGACTTGTCAGAATCTTCCAACAAGTGGGAAAAGTAAAACAACAGGGGCATCATACGTTTGCTGCACAGGCGACATGTTTTTTCCGATGTTGACAACTTAGGGTCGATAAGCCGGCAATCAAATAATCTCCCCTGTCAGCCGGGGAGACAACCTGCCGATCCGCGGGGGCCTGGCAGGGGAGATAAGTGGCTGTGAAGGGCGCCTGTCGGGGGTGGGTGGTGGGTGGGGGTGGGGGGGGTTGTCTGAAGATCAGGGGGCACAACCCGCCCATTGCTCTCACACACAATCTCTCTCTCTCTCTCTCTCTCTCTCTCTCTCTCTCTCTCTCTCTCTATCTCTCTCTCTTGTGGTTTCATCTCTCATATCATGTCTAGGCTGTATGACTGCTCCTTTATCGTGGTGTCTGGGGGTTATGCACTAAGGTGCAGGGCTGTGAAAGTGTTAACCGTGCTATTGTACTCGAAAAGGCTCTAGAAAAGAAAGGAAAGGTGTGCTCTCTCTCTCTCTCCCTCTCTGTCTCTGTGTCTCTCTGTCTCTTTCTGTCTCTCTGTCCCTCCCCCCCCTTCTCTCTCTCTCTCCGTGCCTTTCTTTTTTTTTCCTTCTGTACGTCTGTCAAGTTTTCTTCTTCTTCTTTTCCTCCCCCCTCTCTCTCTCTTTAAACTTCCCTTCATAATAGCAGCCAACCAATTAACTACCCCCCACCCTGCCCCCCCTCTCCCCCAGTGTAACTAAACCAAACACCAAAGACAACTGATTAATTCTGTAGTATCGTAAAAAAAAAAGAAAAAGAAGTGATTTCTTGTTCAGTCATACAGACAGGTACTTTTCAGTGAAACGCTGAAATTCGTGGCTGAGGCAGATAGTTGGAGGTTGGTTGCTGAGGAGAGAGAAGATCCACGCTCTCCATTAATTCATTTCTCCCAAAACACGCACGCACCCCCCCGCAACGCCCCCCCCCCCCCTCACACACACACACACCACACCACCACACCACACACACAACACACATACACATGCACACTCACATACAACACACACACACACACACACACACATACAACACACACACACACACACACACACACACACACACACACAACACAACACAACACAACACACACACACACACACACATACAACACACAACACACACACACACACACACACACACACACACACACACACACACACACACACAAACTTTGCAACCTTGCAAAG
>NC_134896.1:15661143-15663643 GCF_041734735.1 Babylonia areolata | reverse complement strand
CCTCCACTCCATGCAGACGTTCGGGCTCCCTTCGTCTTCGTCTTCTTCCTCCTCCTCCTCCTCCTCGGGTTCCTCGCTGCCGGGCCGCAAGGAACGGAGGCCGATCCGAGGCAGCCGAAAAGCTGTGGTGGTGACGAAGAAGACGTACCTGAAGAAGGAGTGGTGCAAAACACAGCCCCTCAAGCAGGTGGTCCGCATGCGGGGCTGCCTGCGGACTAAGATCCTCAACAACTTCTGCTACGGCCAGTGCAACTCGTTCTTCATCCCCAAGAAGGCGCGGCGCGACAAGAACGCTGAGGCCTTCCTCTCCTGCGGCTTCTGCCGGCCCCGGAGGTTCCGCTGGATCCTGGTGACCCTCAGGTGCCCCGGCAAGCACGGGCTGCGCTTCAAGCGGAAGCGCGTGCAGTTCATCAAGAAGTGCCGCTGCATGGCGCAGGAGGTCAGCATGCCTCCGCTGTCCTAGGTACCGCGTCCCTCCCCAGCAGGACGACGCCTGAACCTCCTCCTCTCACTCCTACCGTCCTCCTCCTCCTCCTCCTCTTCCTCCATGGAGTCAGGAACAACAACAACAACAACAGAAAAGCATGTCTCTCTTCCTCCTCCTCCCTCACACCCCATCCACACCTTTGTGTAACTGACTGTTGACCGTTCGTGTCCTGATCAGTAGTGTGTGTTACACTCAAGGCCCTGACCCAGCGCGTTCGGTTTATAGCGAAGGCCAGGCATCTGCTGGTGTTCTTTTGTTGAAAATTATTTTATTTTCTAATATTCATATTCATATCCACATTATTATTATTATTATTATTATTATTATTATTATTATGCAGATGTGGTGTGTAGCGTAGCCAACACGGTTCAGTCCGCGCGCGCTGTGTCACACCACCACCTTGAAATGAAACTGACACCGGCTGTTATACTGCCGGTGCACACACACACACACACACACACACACACACACACACACTGCTCTACTCCGGTATGTTGCCACTGATGAATGTGAATTGATGGTGTAGGCTGGTCAGTACTGGAACGTGTCTCCTCCTCCCCCCTCCTCCTCCTCCTCCTCCTCTTCCTCCTCCAGTGGGATAAACAACCCTTTGAATAGTCGTTGAGTCAAGACTTTTTTTTTGCGGTCTTTTTTTTTTTTTTTTTCCACACAAAAAAAGGTGGGTCATGATGTCGCTGGCAAGTTTGAAAGAGAGAGAGAGAGAGAGAGAGAGACCCACCAAAACGGCGTTTTGACGTTGGAAGGTGTCCAGTGATGTCATTGGAGTATGGCTGCCTGCATGGCGGGGTGGGAGTTAAAAACGGTCATACACGTAAAAGCCCACTCGTGTACTTGGGGAGTGAACGTGGGGAGTCAGTTACAGCCCCACGAACGAAGAAGAAGAAGAAGAAGAAGAAGAAGTTATTGGCGTGTTTGAAAGACGATACTGTGACGTTACTGGCAAGTAAAAAAAAAAAAAAAAAAAAAAAAAAAAAAAAAAAAAAAAAGGAGAGAGAAGCAGGTCCTTGATACAGCTGGCATCGGAACTGTATGGCTGAGTCTTGACAACACGCAACATTTTTGTGTGTGCTTTCTTCGGCAGCGAAGAGGGCGAGAGTCTACACAGGGTGGTTGGAGGTTGAGTAAAAAACAAACAAAAAACAAACAACAAAAAAAACTGTCTGTGATTTTTCATGGTTCCTCTGGCTAACACTGACACAACCACCTGGCCCGGAACATGATGACGTCACAGCCCGTCACGTCACGGAGACACTGTAGCGTGTTGCTCATCATCATCATCATCATCATCATCACCACTACCATTATTATCATCTTGCAGGTCTTTTTGGTTAATTAACTGATTGTGATATACATTAAAAAAAAAAAAAGAGAGAGAAAAAAAAAGACGGTCAGCGGACTTGTGGGTCAGCTGTAGGCAATACAAACACTTCTGAGTTTTTTTTAATTTTTTTTTGTTTTTTTTGTTTTTTTCTCCTTTTTTTTCTTTCTTTTTTTTATTATTAAAATGTTTGTGTCGCTTGCTACCTATCATCTGACTGGGTGTTAACGTTTTTGACAACGGTTCTGGTTTTGTACGAGACGGGTTTAAAAGCAAGTCTTGTAACTGTGACGAGGGGGGGGGGGTGAGGGTGGGGGGGGGGTATGTATGTATCTGAGGAATATAAAATTGTGGATGTATATTTCATTTTTAAGAAATCGATAGTTGTAATTAACACTGGTAAGGAACCGTATATCGTGTTTCTTTTTTTTTACCCATATAATAGTCTCACTATACCCCCCCCACGCCCCTCCCCCCAAGGAAAAACAGAGAGAGAGAGAGAGAGAGAGAGTGCAATATATCGGCATATATCGAAGGTGTATAAGAGGTTCCTTCCTATAATATTTACGTACATAACGATAACAAAAAAAAAAAAAAAAAAAAAAAAAAAAAAAGGCTAAAGGAATTACCCCCCCACCTCCCCCTAAACACCCACCCACCCACCGAATGATATA
>NC_134896.1:15641143-15643643 GCF_041734735.1 Babylonia areolata | reverse complement strand
GTGGCAGATTCGCAAAGACGCCGTGTATGGGCTTCTGACCCAATGGCCACCAGTGAATATAAGGTTCGAGTCCCGTTAGGTTTTTTTTTTATTTTAATTTTAATTTTAATTTTTTTTACCTTTTATTTACCTGTGTGCTAGCTGAATTGGTAGCGTAACCAGCGTTGACTTGAAGTTATGTACCTTGTGAATGGAAGAGAGTTACCCCTCTTGACTATTTTGTTAATCATTTTGATCTCCTGGCCTCATCGTTTATTCTTTTCAAGTTGAAAACCCCACCGAAGCAACTATTGTGTTTGTTCTGTATTGTCCGTGTGTTCTGTGTAGCTTGTTCAGGATTAAAGAGGCTATGCCAGTCTTGAATAAAAGCTTATTTTGTGTTTACACATTTCATCTGTCATTGCTGCTGTGTGCACATGTCAAATGATCGGTATAAGGACAAAGCCCGGCGCTTCCTTTTTTTTCCCCCGAGGAAGTGCATGGGTTTGTTCCTATGTACCTTTTATTTACCTCTGTGCTATCTGATTTGGTAGCGTAAGCAGCGCTGACTTGAAATTGTGTACCTTGTGAATGGAGAGAGTTACCACTCTTTACTATTTGTTAGGTTTTAATCCATTTTCATGCTTGTCGTCGGCCACTGCGAATGTAGATCCCTCGATTGGTGTGTTCATTAGGGTTCATTAGGGTTTATTGTACATGTATGTTAATTTGTATGTCTCTAACACGATGTGCAGGTTTAAAAAAAATCTAAGGAACTCAACTAAAATTGCTGTGTCGTTAGGAAAGGAACCAAACTAAAAGTGTGTTTCGTTAGGAAAGGAACCCAACTAAAAGTGTTGTGTCGTTGGGAAAGGAACCCAACTAGAAGTGTTGTTTCGTTAGGAAAGGAACCCAACTAAAAGTGTTGTTTCCGTTAGGAAAGGAACCCAACTAAAAGTGTTGTGTCGTTAGGGAAGGAACCCAACTAAAAGTGTTGTGTCATTAGGAAAGGAACCCAACAAAAAGTGTTGTGTCGTTAGGAAAGGAACCCAACTAAAAGTGTTGTTTCGTTAGGAAAGGAACCCAACTAAAAGTGTTGTGTCGTTAGGAAAGGAGCCCAACTAAAAGTGTTGTTTCGTTAGGAAAGGAACCCAACTAAAAGTGTTGTGTCGTTAGGAAAGGAACCCAACTAGAAGTGTTGTGTCGTTAGGAAAGGAACCCAACTAAAAGTGTTGTTTCGTTAGGAAAGGAACCCAACTAAAAGTGTTGTGTCGTTAGGAAAGGAACCCAACTAGAAGTGTTGTGTCGTTAGGAAAGGAACCCAACTAGAAGTGTTGTGTCGTTAGGAAAGGAACCCAACTAGAAGTGCTGTGTCGTTAGGAAAGGAACCCAACTAAAAGTGTTGTGTCGTTAGGAAAGGAACCCAACAAAAAGTGTTGTGTCGTTAGGAAAGGAACCCAACAAAAAGGGGTTGTGTCGTTAGGAAAGGAACCCAACTAAAAGTGTTGTGTCGTTAGGAAAGGAACCCAACTAGGAGTGCTGTGTCGTTAGGAAAGGAACCCAACAAAAAGTGTTGTGTCGTTAGGAAAGGAACCCAACTAAAAGTGTTGTGTCGTTAGGAAAGGAACCCAACAAAAAGTGTTGTGTCGTTAGGAAAGGAACCCAACTAAAAGTGTTGTGTCGTTAGGAAAGGAACCCAACTAAAAGTGTTGTGTCGTTAGGAAAGGAACCCAAATAGAAGTGCTGTGTCGTTAGGAAAGGAACCCAACTAAAAGTGCTGTGTCGTTAGGAAAGGAGCCGAACTAAAAGTACTGTGTCGTTAGGAAAGGTACCCAACAAAAAGTGTTGTGGCGTTAGGAAAGGAACCCAACTATAAGTGTTGTGTCGTTAGGAAAGGCACTAAGATTTTCCTCACTCCACCCAGGTTGGTCAACAGCGACGGAAGCAAGAGGAATGGGCTCCGGTCTTCCTGTTGAAGGTCCCCCACATCATCCTCTTTTCAAATGATAATCCACAGAAGTATTGCATACAATATTTGATTATTGGTTAATTTTCTGTCCTAGATTCAAACTCTCGACTGTTGGCCGCCGTTCTTTCTCTGTCTCTGGACCTTGCAATTGGAATGAACTTCCTCTTTCGCTTCGTCAAGTCTCCACACTCAGCTCTTTCAAGTCTGGCCTTAAAACCCACCTCTTCCCAAAATAGCCTCCCTTCCCTGCCTCTTTCTTGTCTTCAGTTTCTCCAGTTTTAGAGTTATGCGTGCGTGAGAATGACTGGTGCGAAAGCGCTTAGATTTGTCTATGCACAAGATTCAGCGCTATATAAGTACCATTATTATCATTATCATTATTATTATTATTATTACAATTAATCCCGCTTCCCACATCCCCTCCCCTCTCTCACACACTCTTCCAATATTATATTTATCTTTCTCCAATCACTGACACTCACCCTCTCCATTTTAACATTTTGTAGACTCTTATCTTTTTCACATCTCTCCCTTTTCCTTCCTCAGTCCCGT
>NC_134896.1:15626143-15636143 GCF_041734735.1 Babylonia areolata | reverse complement strand
CTCCATCGCATGACTTTGTACTTGTAATTGTATTTGTATTTCTCTTTTTTTTCACAACAGATTTCTCTGTGTGAAATACGGGCTGCTCTCCCCAGGGAGAGCGCTTTGCTACACTACAGCACCACCCCCCCTTTTTTTTTTTTTTTTTTCCTGCATACAGTTTTATTTGTTTTTCCTATCAAAGTGGATTTTTTTTACAGAGTTTTGCCAAGAACAACTCTTTTGTTGCCGTGGGTTCTTTTACGTGCCCTAAGTGCATACTGCACACGGGACCTCGGTTTATCGTCTCATCCGAATGACTAGCGCCCAGACCATCACTCAAGGTCTAGTGGAAGGGGAGAAAATATCAGTGGCTGAGCCGTGATTCGAACCAGCGCGCTCAGATTTTCTCGCTTCCTAGGCGGACGCGTTACCTCTAGGCCATCACTCCCTATCGTGAAGAACGTTCCCAAATCCACGGTTAACTCTCTCCATACGAACGGCGAAAGAGAAGACGTTAACAGCGTTTCACCCCAATTACCACCATCAAAATATTGCAAGCGGAAGGCTCTTATACTGAAGAGGTGAATGTTGACAAAGAATACCACAGTTCTAACGACGGAAGCTAAAGGTTGGGTCATTGAGACACCCACTGGACATCCGAGGGGTCTGTGTAGAGGAGAAGAGAGGACTGGCCGTACTGAGTGAGTTAATACCATTCACTTTAGGAACGTTCTTATCTCTAAGCAAACTTAGCGCTGCAAAGATCGCTTCGTGCAACCAGGCCCTGGGTTCGAACACACACAGCCGGCGGACACCGACGGGGCCCACAGATCAATGAAGGTTCCAGAGCCAGCAGCGCCCAGTTTACTACTACGGTGAAATGTCTGTCTGGCCGGCGGCATATACAGAAAGAGCTCTTTTAGCGGCACACACTTTACATCCAGGAAATCGATCCCTTGCTTTCAGGATAAGAGGCTGCAGGGGATAGTTGAGTGGTATCTTTTTATTTTATTTTATTATTACTATTTTTTTTATAATAAGCAAACACACGGGGGAAAACAAAGAATCCTCCTGCTTGAACACACACACACACACACACACACACACACACACACGTGCACGCACGTATGCATGCACTCTCTCTTTCTCTCTCTCTCTCTCTCACACACACACACATACACACACACACAAGCGCACATAACAATCCTCTGTGTTTTCCAATCAATGAATAAGAGATGCATTGTTGGATTCGTTATAGATCGTCAGAGACACAACTGGATCAAACTGTGGTGATCTCCGTATGGGCAATGCTTTCTGATCAATAACACTTTTGTTTGAACAACACCAACAGCCGATATCGAGAACAGGTGGGAGATAGGCTATATGTTTTCAATGTTCACAATGTTCATGGTTGAATCGTACTTTGACGGGCGCAATAACCGAGTGGTTATTAAAGCGTTGGACTTTCAGTCTGAGGGCCCCGGGTTTGAATTTCCGTTACGGCGCCTGGTGGGTAAAGGGTGGAGATTTTTTCGATCTCCCAGGTCAACATAATGTGTAGACCTGCTAGTGCCTGAACCCTCTTCGTGTGTATACGCAAGCAGAAAGATCAAATACGCACGTTAAAGATCCTGTAATTCATGTCAGTGTTCAGTGGGTTATGGAAACAAGAACATACCTTGCACGCACACCCCCGAAAACGGAGCATGGCTGCCTACGTGGCGGGGTAAAACCGGTCATGCACGTAAAAGCCCGCCCGTGCACATACGAGTGAACGTGGGAGTTGCAGCCCACGAACGAAGAAGAAGAAGAAGAATCGTATTTTATTTTTAATTCTATTGCGTTATGTTTAAGATAAGATCAGATAAGGCAAGAATTACTTTATCATCTCAAAAAAAAAAAGAAAAAAAAAGAAAAGAAATTGCATCAGGTGCGGCTAAAAACTAAAACAAAACGAACCAAACAAACAACAACAACCAAAAAACAAACAAAAATACAAATAAACAAACAAACAAACAAAAACCCGCGTCAATTACACAACACGAAGCATATATTATGCATAACTTAAAAAGCAACATTATTAAACATGTAAGATATACAAAGAGATAAAAGCACCGTTATAATACTCACTTCAAAACATTGTAATTAACATACCATAATTAAATCCGTTTGAATGATTCTAACCAAATCGTTAGCGTACACCACATTATTGCACACTCACCCCGCACACTGCCACACACCACCAGCCTGACAATAGAAGAAAAAAAAAGAAAAAGAAGAAAAAAAAAAGATCATTCCAGAAAGTTAAACGAATACAGCATATTCTGCAGGGAGGGTGAAAATGGCATCGTCAGTACTTCCATGTGGTTTGTATGCAAACTGAAGATCAAGGTGTGGATTGGTGAAAGATAACAGATAGCGAAGAACAATTTTCTTTTTTTTTTTTTTAAACATTTCATTACCATAGAAGTAAGGGCAACAGGACGGGAATCATTTAGTGCAGCTGCATTCCTTTTGGGGTGGGGGGGGGACAGGACAAAATGCTAGAGTTCATTTGCGTTCCCTTGCTTTCCTTTGCGTTGTTCTGCCTTGTCTTGCTTACCTTGGTGTTAATTTTCTCTGTACTGTACTGTACTGTACTGCACTGCACTGCACTGTACTATACTGTACTGTTCTATATCGTATTGTGCTGTATGACACGACAAACCTCTCCGCACACACACACACACACACACACACATACAAACACACACACATACAAAACACTGGTGGAAGAAACAGATGTGGATCCATGGAATTTCACATTCTCTCTTTTTTTTTTTTTTTTTTTTTTTGTATGCATGATTGATTTTTTTCTCCATTAAGATAAACAGCGGAACCCTTTTTGTTGCCGTGAGGTAATTCACACGCGGTAAATGCATAATTGATAAGGAGTCTCTTGTTATTCGTCTAATTCGAAAGACTCTTGTCTATCAATCTCACATTAGCGCACGCAAAGACACAGGCAAGCATGAACATAAGCACGCACGCATGCACGCACACACATACACACATCCGTGTGTAGGAGTAGTTTTATATTGCGGATTTCCTCTCCAAGTGATGTTGGAGAAAAAAAAAACCGGAGAGGGGGTGGGGAATGGAGGGGAACAATGGGGGAACAAGGAGGAATGGAGGGGAACAATAGGGGAACAAGGAGGAATTGAGGGGAACAATGGAGGAACCAGGAGGAATGGAGGGGAACAATGGAGGAACCAGGAGGAATGGAGGGGAACAATGGAGGAACCAGGAGGAATGGAGGGAAACAATGGGGGAGCAAGGAGGAATGGAGGGGAACAATGGAGGAACAAGGAGGAAAGGAGGGGAACAATGGTGGAGCAAGGAGGAATGGAGGGGAACAATAGGGGAACAAGGAGGAATGGAGGGGAACAATGGAGGAACAAGGAGGAATGGAGGGGAACAATGGGGGAGCAAGGAGGAATGGAGAGGGGAACAATGGGGGAGCAAGGAGGAATGGAGAGGGGAACAATGGGGGAGCAAGGAGGAATGGAGAGGGGAACAATGGGGGAACAAGGAGGAATGGGGGGAACAATGGTGAAGCAAGGAGGAATGGAGAGGGAACAATGGTGGAGCAAGGAGGAATGGAGAGGGGAACAATGGGGGAACAAGGAGGAATGAAGGGGAACAATGGTGAAGCAAGGAGGAATGGAGGGGAACAATAGGGGAACAAGGAGGAATGGAGGGGAACAATGGGGGAGCAAGGAGGAATGGAGAGGGAAACAATGGGGGAGCAAGGAGGAATGGAGGGGAACAATGGGGGAGCAAGTAGGAATGAAGAGGGGAACAATGGGGGAGCAAGGAGGAATGGAGAGGGGAACAATGGTGGAGCAAGTAGGAATGGAGAGGGAACAATGGGGGAGCAAGGAGGAATGGAGGGGAACAATGGGGGAACAAGGAGGAATGGAGAGGGGAACAATGGGGGAACAAGGAGGAATGGAGAGGGGACAATGGGGGAGCAAGGAGGAATGGAGAGGGGAACAATGGGGGAGCAAGGAGGAATGGAGAGGGGACAATGGGGGAGCAAGGAGGAATGGAGAGGGGAACAATGGGGGACAAGGAGGAATGGAGAGGGAACAATGGGGGAGCAAGGAGGAATGGAGAGGGAACAATGGGGGAGCAAGGAGGAATGGAGAGGGGAACAATGGGGGAACAAGGAGGAATGGAGGGGAACAAGGAGGAATGGAGGGGAACAATAGGGGAACAAGGAGGAATGGAGAGGGGAACAATGGGGGAACAAGGAGGAATGGAGGGGAACAATGGGGGAACAAGGAGGAATGGAGGGGAACAATAGGGGAACAAGGAGGAATGGAGGGGAACAATGGGGGAACAAGGAGGAATGGAGAGGGAAACAATGGGAGAGCAAGGAGGAATGGAGAGGGGAACAATGGGGGAGCAAGGAGGAATGGAGAGGGAACAATGGGGGAGCAAGGAGGAATGGAGAGGGAACAATGGGGGAGCAAGGAGGAATGGAGAAGGGAACAATGGGGGAACAAGGAGGAATGGAGAGGGAACAATGGTGGAGCAAGGAGGAATGGAGGGGAACAATGGGGGAACAAGGAGGAATGGAGAGGGAACAATGGTGGAGCAAGGAGGAATGGAGAGGGAACAATGGGGGAACAAGGAGGAATGGAGAGGGGACAATGGGGGAACAAGGAGGAATGGAGGGGAACAATGGGGGAGCAAGGAGGAATGGAGAGGGGAACAATGGGGGAGCAAGGAGGAATGGAGAGGGGAACAATGGGGGAACAAGGAGGAATGGGGGGAACAATGGTGAAGCAAGGAGGAATGGAGAGGGAACAATGGTGGAGCAAGGAGGAATGGAGAGGGGAACAATGGGGGAACAAGGAGGAATGAAGGGGAACAATGGTGAAGCAAGGAGGAATGGAGGGGAACAATAGGGGAACAAGGAGGAATGGAGGGGAACAATGGGGGAGCAAGGAGGAATGGAGAGGGAAACAATGGGGGAGCAAGGAGGAATGGAGGGGAACAATGGGGGAGCAAGGAGGAATGGAGGGGAACAATGGGGGAGCAAGGAGGAATGGAGAGGGGAACAATGGTGGAGCAAGTAGGAATGGAGAGGGAACAATGGGGGAGCAAGGAGGAATGGAGGGGAACAATGGGGGAACAAGGAGGAATGGAGAGGGGAACAATGGGGGAACAAGGAGGAATGGAGAGGGGACAATAGGGGAGCAAGGAGGAATGGAGAGGGGAACAATGGGGGAGCAAGGAGGAATGGAGAGGGGACAATGGGGGAGCAAGGAGGAATGGAGAGGGGAACAATGGGGGACAAGGAGGAATGGAGAGGGAACAATGGGGGAGCAAGGAGGAATGGAGAGGGAACAATGGGGGAGCAAGGAGGAATGGAGGGGAACAATAGTGGAACAAGGAGGAATGGACAGGGGAACAATGGGGGAAGAAGGAGGAATGGAGAGGGAAACAATGGGAGAGCAAGGAGGAATGGAGAGGGGAACAATGGGGGAGCAAGGAGGAATGGAGAGGGAACAATGGGGGAGCAAGGAGGAATGGAGAGGGAACAATGGGGGAGCAAGGAGGAATGGAGGGGAACAATAGGGGAACAAGGAGGAATGGAGGGGAACAATGGGGGAAGAAGGAGGAATGGAGAGGGGAACAATGGTGGAGCAAGGAGGAACGGAGAGGGGAACAATGGGGGAGCAAGGAGGAATGGAGAGGGGAACAATGGGGGAGCAAGGAGGAATGGAGGGGAACAATGGGGGAGCAAGGAGGAATGGAGGGGAACAATAGGGGAACAAGGAGGAATGGAGGGGAACAATGGGGGAAGAAGGAGGAATGGAGAGGGAAACAATGGGAGAGCAAGGAGGAATGGAGAGGGGAACAATGGGGGAGCAAGGAGGAATGGAGAGGGAACAATGGGGGAGCAAGGAGGAATGGAGAGGGAACAATGGCGGAGCAAGGAGGAATGGAGATGGGAACAATGGGGGAGCAAGGAGGAATGGAGAGGGAACAATGGGGGAACAAGGAGGAATGGAGAGGGAACAATGGGGGAGCAAGGAGGAATGGAGGGGAACAATAGGGGAACAAGGAGGAATGGAGGGGAACAATGGGGGAACAAGGAGGAATGGAGAAGGGAACAATGGTGGAGCAAGGAGGAATGGAGAGGGAACAATGGGGGAGCAAGGAGGAATGGAGAGGGAACAATGGGGGAGCAAGGAGGAATGGAGAGGGAACAATTGGAGAGCAAGGAGGAATGGACAGGGGAACAATGGGGGAACAAGGAGGAATGTGGGGGAAACAATGGGGGAGCAAGGAGGAATGGACAGGGGAACAATGGGGGAACAAGGAGGAATGGAGAGGGAACAAAGGGAGAACAAGGAGGAATGGAGAGGGGAACAATAGGGGAACAAGGAGGAATGGAGGGGGAAACAATGGGGGAACTGGGCGGAATGGAGAGGGAACAATGGGGGAACAAGGAGGAATGAAGAGGGGAACAATTGGAGAGCAAGGAGGAATGGAGAGGGGAACAATGGGGGAACAAGGAGGAATGGAGGGGGAAACAATGGGGGAACAAGGCGGAATGGAGAGGGGAACAATGGGGGAACAAGGAGGAATGGAGAGGGGAACAATTGGGGAGCAAGGAGGAATGGAGAGGGAACAAAGGGAGAACAAGGAGGAATGGAGAGGGGAACAATGGGGGAACAAGGAGGAATGGAGGGGGAAACAATGGGGGAACAAGGCGGAATGGAGAGGGGAACAATGGGGGAACGAGGAGGATTGGAGAGGGGAACAATGGGGGAGCAAGGAGGAATGGACAGGGGAACAATGGGGGAGCAAGGAGGAATGGAGAGGGAACAATGGGGGAGCAAGAAGGAATGGAGAGGGAACAATGGGGGAGCAAGAAGGAGTGGATGGGAACAATGGGGGAGCAAGAAGGAATGGAGAGGGGACAATGGGGGAGCAAGGAGGAATGGAGGGGAACAATAGGGGAACAAGGAGGAATGGAGGGGAACAATGGGGGAACAAGGAGGAATGGAGAGGAGAACAATGGGGGAACAAGAAGGAATGGAGAGGGGATGCGGAAAGGTATGATTGTGTGCATGTTTGTGCATGTGCATACATGCTTATATGTATGGGTGTGTATGCGTGCGTGCATGCGCGCGCGCGCGCGCGTGTGTGTGTGTGTGTGTGTGTGTGTGTGTGCGTGCGTGCGTGCATGCGAACGTTGTGTGTGTGTGTCTGTGAGTTTGCGTCCGTGTGTGTCTGTGTCTGTGTGTACGTATGCGCGTGCACGCGTGTTTGTGTGTGGAAGGTGGAGGGGTGGAGGGGCTTCTAAGTAATCATACTTGGTTACATTTGTGTGATTTTTTTTCTTGGTCATCTCTGTCACAGGACACACTATGGTATAACTACATAGCTACCACTGATAATGTCAGATAATGAAAAGATAATTCGGTCACTTGCTAAATTTATCGCCCTTGCTTGGCACTATCGTAGCAAGAATTGCTCTGACTTGTAAATGCATGCACAACAAAAGAATTGCAGTCTCGAAAGTGGAGAAAAAAAAAAAAAAAAAAAAAAAAAAACAACCCACATACCACAGCTTTAACTGTCATAGCGTTTAGGTTGGATGGTCGATTCAAAGAAGCCGACATTTGTATCGTTTTTGAATATGCACGGAGAAAGTCCAAATTAACTGAATATGTATAGGTTTACTTTTCTTTTTTCTTACTTTTCTTTTAGGTTGATCACGCCGTGAGTTTGTCGAACGTGGGTATAGCCGTTTTCGACATGAGTGTTTTCTATTGTCTTGCAGCAGGTTTGTTGCTGCGACTTTGTTACATATTATATTCATGATATTTGGTTTGTATGTGTTAAACGATTATTCTGATGTGTCCCATGCCAATAGGACTGTAATGTCAATGGCATTAAAACATTTTTCAGTTTCAGTTTCAGTTACATAGCTACCACGTTTAGGTTTAGTGTGTCAGAACTATTTGTCCATTCTCATAGCTGTATGCAAAAGCCTTATGAAACGCATATAATTATGTCGATTGTGTCGATCTTCAAATTGAAAGGAAGTTCATTTAATGTTTTATCCTTTGCTTGTCCAACACTGAATTATCTGAGAATAATTATTCATTCCTGCAAAGTATTACAGCAGTGCTAGCTGAATCCGTGGCGTAAGCAGCACTGACTTGAACTTGTGTACCTTGTGAATGGAGAGAGTTACCACTCTTTCCTATTTGTTTATCATTTGATCTCCTATCCTCATTGTTTATTTATCTATCACAGCAATCAGTTGCGTTTAATCAAGATGAATGTTGATCCCTCAAAAAATTTCCATCAAGATGAATGTTGCTTCCTCAAAAATTTTTCCATCAAGATGAATGTTGCTGTCTCAAAAAATTTCCATCAAGATGAATGTTGCTTCCTCAAAAAATTTTCCATCAAGATGAATGTTGCTGTTGCTCCCTCAAAACTTTTCCATCAAGATGAATGTTGCTGCCGCAAAAGTTTCCCTCAGTGACCTCAACATCGATCCCACTATATATATATGAATTTATAGATTGTTTATACGACTTAGAGAGAGCATTGACAGAGCAACTGAATGGACATAAAGAAGTATAATTGCATTCGGTTGTTGGTAATTTATACACGTATATATATAAAAGCAAATGATAGCAAGATATGTGTATAATGTATATTATGATTGATGTATATCACCCCTTCAAAATTAATGGGCCAATGGCCTTTCTGAATAAATATCTGAGTCTAGTCTGAATTCCGTGACTATTGCGGATTGTTTCAATGTTTCAGTTGGCATGAAGCGCCTGCATTGGTTAGTCCTGTTTTTGTTGTAGTTTTTTTTTTTTTTTCAAACTTTGGTTGAAAGAAAACCATGTTTGTCTTCTTTGTCCATGCATTCCAGCTTCAAACAATGGCAGGTAAAGGAAAAGAAAAAAAAACCCCACTAACAACGACTTAGAAAATAAACAACAACCCCAACAGCAAAACAACAGCGAGAAATAAATTGCAAGGCTAACTGACAAGACATTCTGTGAGGATAGGATGTTAGTAGCACATTCCTTTATTCTATCATTGCAATTTTTTTTTCTAGGGGAAGCGGAGAGTGGGTTGGGGGTTGGAGGTGGGGGTTGGAGGTGCGGATGGATTTCTGGAGGGCTGGGGGCGGGGGGGGGGGGGGGGGGGGGGGGGGTTGGGGGTAGGGTGGGGGAGGTGTTGCAGAACACGCGTTCAGACAAAACGCAGATGAGCCAGCAAAAAACAACAAGAACAACAAAACCCACAAAAAAAGCACAAACAAACAGACAAACAAAACAACTAACAACCCTCCCCCCCCAAAAAAAAAAAAAACAAAACAAAATAAAACCCACCCCAAAACAAGAAAAGTACTCGAACAGACCACAGACGCTAACATCCTGACATGATAGGCGTCTGTGGACAGACAGACAGACATAGAAACAGCCAGCGGACAGACAGACACAGACTCCGAACAGTCACACGTCATCAAGTCATTATCACCGCTTCTTCTTAATTTCATTTCATTCACACGTACCAGCAGACGTCACTGAAGCGAACATCAGCCCTCCATCCCCCGCCCCCCTCCCCTTACGCCCCCCACACCCCACCCCTGCCCACTCCCCCACTTCATACAGCCGTGTAACGAGAGCCAGGGGAAACATCGGATAACAGGCCCCAAGCAGAAGGTTACACGTTCCTAATTCATTTACTACCGCCAGCCAAGGAATCCACACACACACACACACACACACACACACACACACACACACACACACCCCCTCTTTTATTTGTACACCCCCTGGGAAGATTTGGAAAGTACCACGATGTTGTGTTGTTACCATCTTTTGGTCTGTCCTGTCATGATAGTTTTTTTTTTTTTTTTTGGTTTGTTTTGTTTTTTGATAATTGTGAAACCATACCAATCTATCACATTTCTTGATTA
>NC_134896.1:15613643-15616143 GCF_041734735.1 Babylonia areolata | reverse complement strand
GTAGTCCTCTTCCGACTGAGAACTGGAAGGCTCCTTTCTTCTTCTTCTTCTGCGTTCGTGGGCTTCAACTCCCACGTTCACTCGTATATACGCGAGTGGGCTTTTACGTGTATGACCGTTTTTACCCCGCCATGTAGGCAGCCATACTCCGTTTTCGGGGGTGTGCATGCTGGGTATGTTCTTGTTTCCATAACCCACCGAACGCTGACATGGATTACAGGATCTTTAACGTGCGTATTTGATCTTATGCTTGCGCATACACACGAAGGGGGTTCAGGCACTGGCAGGTCTGCACATATGTTGACCTGGGAGATCGTAAAAATCTCCACCCTTTACCCACCAGGCGCCGTCACCGTGATTCGAACCCGAGACCCTCAGATCGAAAGTCCAACGCTTTAACCATTCGGCTATGGCGCCCGTCGAAGGCTCCTTTCACACCTCTACAGACTGAGACTGTCCCCTACTGATGAATGCCCATGCGGCACAGGTTCGCAGACACCAGCAGAGCACTTGCTACAGTTCTACCCAACTTTTGGTGCACTGAGGAGGGAAATCTGGCTCTGTGCGGTGGATCTCCACGAGAAGCTCTGGGGACCACCTGCTGCACTGCGGAGGACGGCGGACTTAGCGCTGCTGACCGAAATGACCATCTGACAGCATGACCTGGGGAACGCGGAAGAAGAAGAAGAGTGACCACACCGATGTAGGTTTCTTGTCTTTACTTACGCCAGCAGGCCTTTGAAAACTATGGTCCGGCGTTCTCCTTATTATATCCAGAGGTATCGAAATGTTCAGAAAGCGTTTTATTTGTTTCACGTCCAGACCACCAAAGTGTTGAATTCGTCCACGCCACGCTACGCCACGCCACGCCACGCCACACCACGCACGTGTAGATGCAGATCGAACCAGAAAAAAAAAAAAAAATCTAAGCTATGATTTTCCACATATATCGTTTCGTCTGCTTGAATTAATGATCCGCCGTACACTGAACTTCCATGCATACCAAGTGAACCCTCTGTGATCACTAATCATCACTAAGACCCAAGGGAAGAACTGTGTATAATGTGCCGACACACATCTTGCGATTGTAGACATCCATTTGAATATCATTTTTCACTGTTGAATGTTATCATTCAGAAAAAAAAGAATATACAAATGGATGAATGAATAGATAAACAAATAAATATTTAAAATTAAAAAAAAAAAAAAGATAGAGGAGGGGGTAGTGGCATGGTGAGTTTGAAAGGATGGGATCAAAGATGGATATCTGAGAGAAATAGAAGTATATGAAAGAAAATTACTTAACGGATTTCGTTAGAAGAGAAATCGTTAATCCAACAAGAGAAACAAAGACAACGAATGTAAAGAAAAGAAAGTAGCAGCCAACATAATTATGTCGAGAGAGAGAGGAGAGAGAGAGAGAGAGAGAGAGAGAGAGAGAGAGAGAGAGAGAGAGAGAGAGAGAGAGAGAGAGAGAGAGAGAGAGAGAGAGAGAGAGAGAGAGAGAGAGAGAGAGAGAGAGAGAGAGAAACAAAACAAAATTCTTTATTTCGAGGATAATAAATATGCACTAGCGTGCTTTTTTTTTACATCCAGTTCCCGCCCTGAATAGGGTCTACACTACATGATAGTAAATAGATATTGAAGCAAAGCATGGTGTTGACAGAAATACACAAGAGAGGGAAAAAACAACAATTAATTAGAAAGTATATATATATTCACACACACACACGAGAGAGAGAGAGAGAGAGAGAGAGAGATTCTAAGATTCAAGATTCAAAAACTTTATTACTCAAGGATAAAGACTTTAGGCATTGTCTAGTCTTCCAATCTGTCCTTGTGACAACAAAAACAGTAACGATAAGACACAACAATAATAACAATAGTAAATACTACCACTACCACTACTACTACTACTACTACTACTACTACTACTAATTATAATACTAATCAACGGACCATCATCATCACAAAAATATAATGAAGGGAACACTGTCACACACTCCCACACACCCAATCACACACATATGCACACACTCATCCCCAAACACACACACCCTTATGCATATACATATTTGCACATATACCCATATGAGAGAGAGAGAGAGAGAGAGAGAGAGAGAGAGAGAGAGAGAGAGAGAGAGAGAGAGAGAGAGAGAGAGAGAGAGAGAGACTAGCTGCTCCAGGTTGTTGGAAAAGTCGCTTGACAGTCTTCTCCTGGTTCAGTCATTAGTTTTCCTTCTTCTTCTTTTTTTTTTTCCTCGAAAATCATTTCTGATCTTTTCTCCATTCACACACACACACACACACACACACACACACACACACACACACACACACACACACACACACACAGAGCCTGCAGGACACAGTAGGACGTGAGGATGACTCCCTCTCTAATTAGACCAGAACCCCAGCAAAACGAAAGGAGATGAGAATGCCAACGCAGTGGGACGTACTTTCTTCAAAGCTGGCGGTGGGGGAAAAGATCTATCGTGGT
>NC_134896.1:15598643-15608643 GCF_041734735.1 Babylonia areolata | reverse complement strand
TCTTACACAAGCTGTCAAAGAATACAAACTGTTAAGTATCTTAGAACACGTTCACAGCAAGTGAACACCTCAATCATTCCTTATGAATACCAATAAAAAGAAAATAAATATGGGTGGTTAATTTTGGTTTATCATGAACAGGTTACTAATCATTTGTGATCAATAATTTGTAAGGCAGCCATCTGGCAGAGAAAATGGAGAGTTTCAGTTTCAGTTTCAGTTTTTCAAGGAGCCGTCATTGAGTTCGGACAAATCCTCATACACTCCACACTATCTGCTGGACAGATGCCTGACCAGCAGCATAACCCAACACAATTAGTCAGGTTCTGAGTGCATGCATGTATCATTTGTGTTCCTATCAAAGCTGATTTCTTCTGCAGAATTTTGCCAGAGGTCAAACACTCGTGTTGCCATTGGGTTTTTTTTTACAGTGCGCCAAATGAACGCTGCACACAGGACCCCGATTTATTTTTACTCTTGTAGTAGGTATGTGTTAGGGTAGCTGTTAGATACACATGTATTGTTAAAATGTATGTACGCTGTGTGTGTGTGTGTGTGTGTGTGTGTGTGTGTGTGTGTGTGTGTGTGTGTGTGTGCGTGTGTATGTGTGTGTGTGTGTAGTCATATTTTGGTGTGTGTATGTAACATAGATGCAATGTTTTATGTTAACAAAGCGTTTTTGTAAAGCACCTAGAGCAGATTTCTGGATAGTGTGCTATATAAGTATCCATTATTATTATTATTATTATAGTTATTAACGTGGTGATAGCCTTGAGATGGCCTTAGTGGTCGGCGAGGCTCTAAGCACCATAATTTCATTTCACCCCGATTTATCGTCTCATTCAACTGACTAGACGCTCAGTTTGATTTTCCAGTCAAACTAGGGAGAAGTAACAAGATCGGGATTCGAACCCGGAATCTCATGGACACTGTATCGGTAGATAAGCGTCTTAATTAACCATTCTGCATTCTTTGAAGGGAATAATGATATCATCAGTCGCCAAGTAGCCAAATTCGTTTTTCATGCTGTAAAAAGGAGACAGCTGACTGATGCTTTTCAGTTTCAGTTTCACTTTCTCAAGGAGGCGTCACTGCGTTCGGACAAATCCATACACGCTACACCACATCTGTTGAGCAGATGCCTGACCAGCAGCATAACCCAACGCGCTTAGTCAGGCCTTGAGTGCATGCTTACATATTTGTGTACCTATGAAAGTGGATTTCATTTTACGTAATTTCGCCAGAGGACAACACTCTCGTTGCCATGGGTTCTTTTTCAGTGCGCCAAGTGCGTGCTGCACACGGGACCTCGGTTTATCGTCTCATCCGAAAGACTAGACGCTCAGTTTGATTTTCCAGTCAAACTTAGGAGAAAGGGCGAGAGCGGGATTCGAACCCACACCCTCACGGACTCTCTGTATTGGCAGCTGAGCGTCTTAACCATTCTGCCACCTTCCTCCTGATGCAAATTAATGAACTAATATCACATCGTATCAGGAAATTTGTTTATCGTATTTTGACCCAGACCTCTAACGTTCTCAGCAGTTTTGAACGTAGGACACACGATTTGCTTAAACTGTATGGATAAAAAAAAAAAGACGATAAGCATTCAATGTATTCAATGTGTTTAAAGTAATGATTTCCATCATAACACGATTATGTTGGAAATGATTATGTATGCCTACGGCCGAGACACATTGAACTATTTACGTCTAGAGTTTCCGTCTCTCTCTCTTTCTCTCTCTCCCCCCCTCACCCTCCCCCCCCACACACACACATATATAGATATATATATATATATGATATACCACTCTCTGTCTGTCTAATTATCTGTCTGTCTGTCTCTCTGTGTCTGCCTGTCTGTCTCCTTTCTTTCTGTCTCTCATGGTCAACTGGTCTTCTTCTTCTTCTTCTTCGTTCGTGAGCTACAACTCCTACGTTCACTCGTATGTACACGAGTGGGCTTATACGTGTATGATCGTTTTTACCCCCCGCCATGTAGGCAGCCATACTCCGTTTTCGGGGTGGGGGGATCAACTGGTCTGAAAGCAGGGATTAAAATAAAAAAAAAAGGCAAAGGGTTAGATAAATTGATGACTGGTGCGACAGCCGAATGGTTACAGTGATGGATTCTCGCCCGAGCTTCCCTGAGCACAATCTCCGGTTTGGGCGCACCTGGTTGGGTTACAGGTGGTGATTTTGTGCCGATCTCCCTGGTCAACATGCATTTTGGGCAGGGCTGCTGGTGCCTGGACCTCCTGTGCATGTATACGCATGCAAAAACAACAACAACGACAACAAAAACCCACACAAAAAACACCACCACCAACACACACACACACAAAACCCACAAAAAACTCAACAACAACAAAACACGCACCCTGTGGAATCTGTGTCAGCATTCCGTGGGTTATAGAAACATGACTATATATATATATATATATATATATATATATATATATATATATATATATATATATATATTAAGCATGCACATCCCCGAAAAGGGGATATGGCTGCCTGCATGGCGGGTAAAGAACAGTCAAATAGGTATGGTAAGACCCACTCTTTACATATACGAACGTACGTGGGAGTTGCAGTCCACGAACACAGAAGAGGAAGAAGAAGAAAATAAATAGATGAATAATCAACAAATATTTTATCGCCCTCCTCCCCTCACCACACCCCACACCCCCAACACGCATGCAAGCTCGCAAGCAAGCCCGCACACACACACACACACACACACACACACACACACACACACACACACACACACACACACACACACACACACACACACGCATGCACGCACATGCACCCATATCCGTACACACTATTACTTACACACACGCGACACACACACTTACACTTACACGCTCACACACACACACACACACACACACACACACAAGCAAAAGCACCGCCCCCCCCCCTCCTCCCCCCCCCCACACACACACACTTTCAACCAGTTCCGGACATTAAAAAGCCTGAAATGCTGAAACCATGCTATTAAGGCTAATTGCAATGGGCCCTGGAAGAAAAGATGGGGAAGGGAATCAGGTCATGGCATTAAATCAGATAATGAAGCCCTAAATGACTACGATCAAAAGCCAGTATCTGAATCAAAGAACAAACAAGTAAACATAAGAGATACGCGGAGTGAATAGTTTATGTCATTACATGCATGAACATGACAAAACAGGCCCCACTGGAGACGGAAATCAAGAAGCAGAAATGGGGATGGATAGGCCATACACTACGCAAGCCTGCAACAAACATCACAAGACAGGCTCTTGATTGGAACCCACAGGGGAAAAGGAAAGTTGGCCGTCCGAAGCAGACCTGGCGGAGAAGCATTGAGGCGGAGACAAGGGCGGCTGGAATGACGTGGGCCGAACTGAAGAGGACCAGCCAGAGCCGGGTGCGTTGGAGGAGTGTTGTTGCGGCCCTATGTTCCCCACGGAATCAAGAGGAATAAGTCAAGTAAGTCAAGTTACATGCATTCGGTGGACAAAAAAACTACACCAGGAAATTACCATGTGATGAAAAGTAGACAGACAAAAAAACAAACAAACAGAATACAACATACCAACCAACCGACCAACTAGCCAACCACGAACCAAACAACAATCTAACTAATTGACTAAGTGAGGACAACACTAAGGTTGCCTTTTTTGTGCTTTTGTTAGGCTTTTTTTATTATTATATTTTTTAGCGCGCCGAATGCATGCTGCACACGGGACCTCGGTTTATCGTCTCATCCGAACGACAGAACGCTCAGCTTGATTTTCCTGTCAAACATGGGAGAAAGGGCAAGAGCGGGATTCGATCCCGATTCCCTTCACGGATACTGTGTTGGCAGATAAACGTCTTAACCACTCTGCCACCTTCCGCCTTCTGCACGACTCGGCCAACCATGAAAGTCACGTGCTCTTCAGCACTCAAGCTAGGTTTTTAGTGTAAGTTTGTAAGACGTCAAGACTCTCCAAATCAAGAGCAATTAGCGTCAGTAAATCAGCCGAGGACCGACCGTGGACTTCCATGCGATAAACTTCTGACGTCTTTTTTTTTTTTTTTTTTTTCCCCATGCGGTAAGGGTTGAAACTTGAAGAGCTCGACCAGTTGCAAAATACATTACTCTGAGGTCATGATCAATCTCTTAGCCGGTCGATTTTTTTCCCCCAATCGTTGCGCTGTGCATTAACTTTCTTCATACGAACGGCGAAAGAGACGACGTTAACCGCGTTTCACCCCAAAGCGGAAGGCTCTTATACTGAAGACGTGAATGTTGACAAAGAATACCACAATTCTGACGACGGAAGCTAAAGGTTGGGTCATTCAGACACCCACTGGACATCCGAGGGGTCTGTGTAGAGGAGAAGAGAGGACTGGCCGTACTGAGTGAGTTATTGATCTTCAACGCGGGCTGACCGAAGCCAGGGAACAAAAATGATACTCTCCTTTGGAGGCGTCATCCTTGTTTCCTCAGGACGACACGACTCCACAAGGTTAGATTCTTCTTCTTCTTCTTTCCGTTACACGACCAACATCGACTTGCCGATGACTCTGTCGTTGTTCATGCATGCTGGGTATTTTCGTGTCTCCATAACCCACCGATCACTGACATGGGTTACAGGATCTTTAACGTGCGTATTTGATCTTCTGCGTGCTTATACACACGAAGGGGGTTCAGGCACAAGCAGGTCTGCACATATGTTGACCTGGGAGATCGGAAAAATCTCCACCCTTTACCCACCAGGCGCCGTTACCGTGATTCGAACCCGGGACCCTCAGATTGAAAGTCCAACGCTTTAACCACTCGGCTATTGTGCCTTAAACAGAAGCAAGCGATTCAAAGCGACATGGTCACAAGTGGGTCTGCTGTCACCCACGTTATGTCTTTCTACATTCCTCCGGAAACGAAAACGAAACAAAACACCCGGACACGATAAAATTATTGTACTTTGTGAGGTCATACCGTTTTGTGAGGTCACGCCGTTTTATGAGATCACACCGTTTTATGAGGTCACACCGTTTGGGTTTAGAGGGCAAACAGCAAGGACGGGCCTCGTCGTGTTTAGGCGAAACCAGAGAACAGGTAGATAATTTAGATTATGAAAACAGACAAATATAATGATGATGATGATGATGATGATGATGATGATGATGATGATGATGACGATGATGATGATGATAATAATAATAATAATAATAATAATAATAATGATAATAATAATAAATATAATAGTGATGATGGTGATAATAATAATGATAATGATGATGATGATGATGATAATGATAAGGATAAGGATAATAAAGATAATGATAATAATGGATGCTTATATAGTACTCTATCCAGAACTGAAGCTGCTCAAAACAAGCAACCAACCAGCCAACCAACAACCTCAACAGAGAGAATGGAGGGAGGCCTGGTCTGTGAGACAAACCGATATATTTCTGTTTATTTTACCCAACGAAATCTTAGTCAGGAGTGCATGAAAAAAAATGCATTGCACTGTTTGTGGTATAATCGGTGAGAGGTCAGTTGGTAAGCAGTGCCAAAGTTAATGGTTTCCCCCAGACTCAATGAGACAGTCTCTGTTCAATGCACTTTTTTTTTTTTGGTGGCGTCTCCAACCTCCTCTCTCTCTCTCTGTCTGTCTCTTGCTGTCTGTCTGTCTCTCTCTCTCTGCGCCTTCAGCCTCGAATTTCCCCCAATTTCTCTGATTTTGTGACGCCCCCACCCTTCCATTTTCCCCAATTTCCCTGATTTTGTAACGGCCCCCACCCTCCCATTTTCCCCAATTTCTCTGATTTTGTGACGCCCCCACCCTCCCATTTCCCCCAATTTCTCTGATTTTGTGACGCCACCACCCTCCCATTTCCCCCAATGTCCCTGATTTTGTGACGCCCCCACCCCCTCCCATTTTCCCCAATTTCCCTGATTTTGTGACGCCCCCCCCCCCCCCCCCCCCCTCCCATTTTCCCTGATTTTGTGACGCCCCCCCCCCTCCCATTTTCCCTGATTTTGTGACGCCCCCACCCTCCCATTTTCCCCAATTTCCCTGATTTTGTGACGCCCCCCACCCCCCCTCCCCTTACCATTTTCCCCAATTTCCCTGATTTTGTGAGGCCCGCCCCCCACCCCCCACCCTCCCATTTTCCCCAATTTCTCTGATTTTGTGACCCCCACCCTCCCATTTTCCCTGATTTTGTGACGCCCCCCCACCCCCCACCCTCCCATTTTCCCCAATTTCCCTGATTTTGTGACGCTCCCCCCCCCCTCCCATTTTCCCCAATTTCTCTGATTTTGTGACGCCCCCACCCTCCCATTTTCCCCAATTTCCCTGATTTTGTGACGCCCCCACCCTCCCATTTTCCCCAATTTCCCTGATTTTGTGACGCCCCCACCCTCCCATTTTCCCCAAATTCTCTTATTTTTTGTCGGGTCCCATTCCTTTTTTTTTCCATGTCTTTGTTGTTGTTGGTGGTGGTGGTGGTGGTGGTGGTGGTGCTGCTGCTGCTGCTGCTGCTATTGTCAGTATGCATGTCTGACTCTTTCTCTCACCTCTCATTTTCTAATCATCATTTACGTATCATTTTACGTATACAGTACAGAAGGAGAACAAAAAAAGAACAAAGAAAAAGAAAGTTAACTGTTTGACGCACAGGTTGGCAAAGCGTACGTTCGATGATTTGTGTACATGAAGACATTATCAGAGTAATATCGGAAAACTATCTCCAAATAGATCAGCAGGTCGATAAACAAAGGTTATGTTTTGGGAATCCTGAGAGTAATTTTTGTGTTCAAAGTGATTATTTATTTATCTTTATGTTTGTTTGTTTGATTTTTTTTTTTTTTTTTTTTTTTTTTTTAGAATTTGCAACCGGGTCTTGCCCATTGATGATTAAATATAATGTGACGATGTTCTCAAGGTTTCAACCTTTTCAGTGCATGAGAAACCCACATCAGAATGTAGACCTCCAAGTGAGTTTTATCGTATGAACCTGCAGTGGTATGTCGGCAGATTAATTAACTGACACGGATTACTCAAAGTTGGAGGAGGGTGGCAGAATGGATAAGACGATTATCTGTCAATGCAATGTCCGTGAGGGTCAGGGTTTGGGTTCGAATCCCGCTCTCGCTCTTTCTCCTAAGTTTGCGTGTAGTCATTCGGATGAGGCGATAAACCCGAGGTCCCGTGTGCAGCACGCTGACACTCGGCGTGCTGAAAAAGTATCCATGGCAACGTGAGTGTTGTCCTCTGGTACAATGTTGTAGAAGAAAATCCACTCTAATAGGTACAGAAACACACACACACACACACACACACACACACACACACGCACACACACACACACTCACACACACACACACACACACACACACACACACACACACACACACACACACACACACACGCATGCATACATGCATGCATGCACTCAAAGCCTTACCAAGCGCGTTGGGTTATGCTGCTGGTCAGGCATCTGCCCAGCAGACATGGTCAGTATGGCTTATATCTGTATGTTTTTTTCTTCCTAACGCAGTGACGCCTGCCTTGAGAAAGTGAATCTGAAACTAAAACTGTAACTCAAAGTGGGAGGGTCTTTACACCTCGAAAATTCGACTAACCCCGAAAACGGAGTACGGCTGCCTACATGGCGGAGGTGAAAACGGTCATGCACGTGTAAGCTCACTCGTGTATTACACGAGAGAACGTGGGAGTTACAGCCCACGAACGAAGAAGAAGAAGAAGAAGAAGATTCGACTAAAACCTAGCTTCTGTTGGATGCGGGAAGAGCAGAGTACTCCAGTTTGAAGTGTGCCGCGGCACTTATGTCTGAGTCAGCGAACAAGACTTGCCCCATGCGGACTTCACTTGGCCATTTAGGCATTTGTAATATCAGATAAATGAGTCGAGAAGTGGTTTAGCGTGTAGCTTTTTCTCAGACACGTCAAGTAGATATAATGTGTTGGGAGCCGATCGGTGAGGAAACACGTAGAACATATCAAGAGCGTTGTTAGCAACAGAAGCAACAACAACAACAACAGCAACAGTAGCAGCAGCAGTACAGAAGTAGCAATGCCAGCATTGCTTTATCTTTTTTACGGTAGTCGACCCCCTCCCCCCCAACCACCCCCAACCACCACCACCCTCCACCCTCACCCCCACTCCCGCCCCGCCCTCCACCCTCCCTTACACAGCATGCAGGCGGGCACGAACTGCCGCGTATCACACCATTCCTTTTCTACTGTCTCCTCTTCCCCACCCCTTCCTTCCCCCGCTCCTATCCCCCCCCTCCCCCCCTATGCCCCCCCTCCCCCCCTTTTTCCCACTCCTTCCCATTCTCTGCTTCCACGATCCCCTGCCGTCACAGACACACCTGAGCAACGGACCTATCTACCAGCAGACTGTAGGTAGAAAATGAAGGAAGGAAAGAAGGAAAGAAAGAAAGAAAGAAAGAATGAATGAATGAATGAATAAGTCACAGACACACCTGAGCAACGGACCTATCTACCAGCAGACTGTAGGTAGAAAATGAAGGAAGGAAAGAAGGAAAGAAAGAAAGAAAGAAAGAATGAATGAATGAATGAATAAGTCACAGACACACCTGAGCATCGGACCTATCTATCAACAGACTGTAGGTAGAAAATGAAGGATGGAACGAATGAATGAATGAATGAATGAATATCACAGACACACTTGAGCAACGGACCTATCAACCAGCAGACTGAAGGTCGAAAATGAAGGAAGGAAGGAAGGAAGGAAATAATGAATTAATGAATAAATAAGTCACAGACACACCTGAGCATCGGACCTATCTACCAGTAGACTGTAGGTAGAAAATGAATGAATGAATGGATAAATAAATAAATAGACAAACAGAAAAACAAAAGTCACAGAGACACCTGAGCATTGGATCTATCTAACAGACTGTGGGCAGAAAACAAACAAACAAACAAACAAACAAACTAACAAACAAAATACCGACTATCAGCTCCCCACGTGTGGTGACACCCCCACCCTGCTCACATGAAACAGTACAGGCAGCGCCACAGGTAGGAACTAAACGGGGCAGGTAAGGCAAGGGAGGGGGTGGGTGGTGGTTGGAGGGGCTTTGGTGGGCGGGGGGGGAGATAAAATAATATAAAAAAGGGGCAGGGGGAGGGGGAGGGGGGGGGCGGCGAGAGGCGGGGGGGTGGGGGGTGAGGGCAGGGAAAGGGTGGGGTGGGGTGGGGTAGGATAATCAGGCGGTGTTGACATCGGGACAAGATAGTGCCTGGTCCTGCCAGCCTTCCTGCCGCCACCACCCCCGCCCCCCCCCCTCTCTCTCCACCGCCTCCCCCACCCCTCCTCTTCCTCTACACCTCCCCCACCTTGCCAGTCCCCTCCCCACCACCCTTATCCCGCCGGCCTCCTCGCGGCCCCTAGCCCTCACCTCCCCACCCATCCCCCCCATACCCCCTTCACACACACACACACACCCACACTACCACCCGCCGTGTGAAGACAGCAGTGGTACCTATAATAACCCCCTCTCACTCTCTCCACCCTTTATTGCTTCTATTCCTTCCAGGGTGCTCCTCTACCCATCCTCCCGACTCTGGAAGGAGAAGGAAGATCAAAAAAAAAAAATCAAAAAAAAAAAAGGGAGGGGGGTGGATGGGAGGGGGGGGGGGGGGCGAGGGGGGTATAGAATCTCTGGGGTAGTGTAGAATCTACGTCGGGTTATTAGGTTGGATGGAGGCGTGAGCGATCATAGTGATGGGTAGGGGGGTCGGGTTGTGTGTGTGGGTGGGGGGGGGGGGACGGAGGGGGAGGAGGGGGGCAAGGGTCAAACGAGCAATCGAAACGATAAAGCACGGTTTTTTTGGTGTTTTTTTTTAACAGGATAAATCGTGCACTCCTATATTGGGGATAAGCTTGGACAGAGAGAGAGGAAAGCTGTGTCAAGGCAAGGAGGGGAGATATGTGGTCACGTTTCCGTGCCT
>NC_134896.1:15583643-15593643 GCF_041734735.1 Babylonia areolata | reverse complement strand
TTAGTTTAACAAAATACTCAATTTTCGTATCAACTTTAAAACTATAAAACTAGAATGAACATAAAAGAGAAATTGAATCCACCGTGTCGTACATTCCAGGCGGGTGTAACTAAACTTGTACATCTATCTAGATCCACAGAAAACGGCTAACTGTTGCAGTGTGATTGCAGTGATAGCCACGTCTCCTTTACTGCGGACTTAAAAAGAATTTTTAATTGCCCTTAAAGATTTTTTGAATGCCCAAGATACACCAGAATAATATGATTTAAACAGCGTTCTCACTGCGAACACCCCAATCGATTTATCGCCCTTTAAAAAAGCATGTTTAAATGTTAAATTTTTTAACGTCAGTTAAGGAGCCAGGATAGTGTATTGGGTAAGACAGTTTCTTCTCACCCGAACACGTGGGGTTCGAATCTGCTGTCAGAACTTTTTTTTTTCTTTTCTTTTTTTCTTTTTTCTTTTTTTCTTTTTTTTTTTTAACCCCAAGGTTTATACTAACAAATACAGAACATATTTTAACCACTAGATTTTTTTCTTGAAGGCCTTGCAAATCTTTCTCTCTTTCGTTTTAGACCCTTTTTTCAATCTGCTGATCTGTCTCTTTATCTAGATTACGTTCGTGTTCCTTTTTGAGTTCCGGAACCTTTGGACTTTTTCGTTTGTTTTTCTACGTAATTCTTACTTCTGTTTGTTCTGTTTCTGCCTTGCCTTGGGTGGTTGACGTCACAATATTCCGTGTGAATTGCGTACGTGTCGTAGTAACTACAATTTGGGTGTGACTGGGGACGAATCTCAATTCATTATGGAATGCCCGAATTTTAATTAAAGATTCTTGTGATGAGTTCATCCCCAAAAAATATTTGAATCCAAAATCTGTTTTTAATGCTTTATAATTTGTTGAAAGCAGGCAGGAGAGTGTGGTTTGAAATTGGGGAAATTCAACACACACACACACACACACACACACAAAAGGGAAAGATTAGCACAAGATGATCTGACCACTATCTTTTCTGTTTTTGTCACCAGTTTCATTGTTTTATTTGTTGTTTGCATTTCAGTTTTTGGTGAATAATACCAGTGTTCTTACTTTATATCATCTATACTCCAACAGGGGTCAAAGGATTAAAACATTCTTGATTCGTATCTTTAATCATTCCATTAGTTCATTACTTTATATATCTTTTAATTATTTCATTAGTTCTTTTGCTTATATATCTATTCACCTCGGTTTGGCGTGGGGGTGGGGGGTAATATTCTGTTGTCAGGTGAAGGTCATTACATGTTGGTGTTGAAGGATTCTGCCTCCAATAATCCAGCCCAGGTGGTGATGGTGTAGGGGCTGTTGTCGAGATCTAACAGTTACTGCCTGTCTCTGTGGTACGTCATCCCATCTGCAACCTCTGGGAGGGTCCTCGTCAGCAGACAGGTGGGTCCGACTGTTGAAATCTTTGCGTGTGTGTGTGTGTGTGTGTTACAATATGTAATCCGTGTCTCTCCAGTGTTACACATGAACTAGCAAAACACTCAGACCGGTCTTCTCAGCACAACGTGTCTGTATTAATGATGGAGAGAGAGAGGAGGATGGCGATGATGATGAGGATGATGAGGATGACTATGCTGCTATGGAGGTCCATTTAGGTTTTGGAACCTCGTGACAAGGCTGTACTCTACGCTTCCTGTCATAATGATATCCCAGCGTCAACCCCGAATTTTGTACAGCGCTTAAAGCTTGGACCGAGGATAGGCGCTATATATAATAAGTATCCATATCAAATCAAAATAATGGCGCGCAGGCTGGTGGTGTTCTTGTCTCTCACCATATGGTCTGAGTCTTGCTATCGCAGCTGCTGTTATTGCGATCCTTGCCACAACCTCAGGATTCGACCCTTCATCTAATGTCATGGAGCCAAGGCGACAATAATTGCCTATGTGCAGGGTGACAATTATAGATGCCGCAACAAGAGGCTCTGTTACTGCGTAGGTGTGCCAGTTTAACGGCTGATAATATTTATGCCCACACACCTACCAGCTTCGTCAGGGCATAGAGATCGTGTTGGCTCAGAGCTATTGTCTAAAAGTAACATAACTGAAATATGTCAGAGAACAGAAAACAACCCGCAAAACAGATTGGGAAGTCTGTTCTAAAACTGTTTGCAACAGAGATCGCGACATTGTCTTTAACACCAGTACGCAGATTTTGGTTTTTAAACACCAAAGCCTGGCACACTGAGTCAACAGGAGACAGGCAGAAAGACAGAACGTGAGTGCGAGCCAGAGAGCAAGAGACAGAGACAAGTTGAGTAAAGGGGAGAGAGAGAGGATGATAAGCACACACAGACACACAAACACACACACACTCACACACACACGGGCGCGCGCGCGCACACACACACACACACACACACCCGTCTAATATCACTAAACAATGAAAAGACGTTAAATTAAACTAAACACACACACACACACACGCGCGCGCGCGCGCGCGCGCGCGCATTAATATGACCGACTAACCAACCATCTCTCTCTCTCTCTCTCTCTCTCTCTCTCTCTCTCACACACACACGTACACACAAACACACACACATACACACAAACACGCGCGCGCACACACAAACACATACATACTCATAAAACACACACACACACACACACACACACACACACACACACACACACACCCGTACACATACATTCAAGCAATACACTATGCATCAGTATGTGTCGGGTTACGTATCATTCCTTTAATTCTTGCGGGAGAAACTTGTCCTTACAAGTCACCCGAGAAAATATGAATGCCGGTAGTTTTATCTCCGCTTGCACAGCTTGGATTTAACCTCACCTTTGTACTAAGAGGAACATTACTTGAACTTGAACTGGAATCAGACGTTTGAGGCCTGTGAAGGCCTGTTCGTCGTTCAATTAGATACAGTATACCAGCATGCGTGGCCTAATGATAGCATACTGGATCATAAATACTTGGCCCAATGACCGTCTAACCTAGTCTTGAAAGATGATATGGTTGGGGCAGTCACAACACTGTCTGGCAAACCGTTCCATTTATTAACGACTCGCTCATTAGTCCAGCCTCCGGCTAAATCAAATTCAGAATAAAAATAAATTAGTTATTGATAAGTTACAGATTACAGTCATTTGAAAAGTAAGAACATTAACCATATCATTTTTGGATATCTACGCGGAAAACAACAAAATACGACCGCCTCTTACTTTTTTATTTTTTTTTATTTTTTTAACAAATGTCTGTCATGTTTGTTTTCAGGAAGCCACACCGAAAATGAAGAAGTAATTTTGCAAAATGAGCACAGGTTGAGACTCTGATAACGTAAAAGATATTCAAACATTCCCCACGAAACGATACGAAAAAAAAGAAGACGACGATAATGACAAAAGGTGAGAGAAAAAAAATTGTGAAGAATTTTTTTGTTCTTTAATTAAAAACAAACGAAAGGCATCGTATTTATTTGGACCCAACTCTTTTCCAAAACATATAAAATCTGTTAAGTCATGACAGAGACTGTCATAGGGAAATACAGGCCTGCAAAACTTTTCAAAATATGTAAAGGTTCACAGTCAGAGCATTGTGGCTCGACAAAACATCAAAAACTATATGAATAGTAACAGTTAGGGTTAAAACGGAACTGTAGGCTCGTAAAAACTGTCCAGCAGACATATACACTGAGTCTATCTGATAACAGCCAAAATCTCTAATCCACAGCTTTCCACGTTCAGCATGGCAGCTTAGAGGGTCAGATATCTCCGAACCGGCAGATGCTCTGTTGTCTTTACAGAGGCTCTGTTACGGCGTGTGAGACAGTTAGGCTGACCGTAAGCTCCACACCTACAGGCTTCGTCAGGGCAGAGAGATCGTCACGGCTCAGAGCTGACACACCTGGTGTGTGTTATGACTGTGTGGAAGCAGTCTTTAAGAGCTTTGTTTCAAAATTCCATGGATTCTTATGATGGTTCTTGTTGACAAGTAAAGAGAAAATATGGGATGGACTGATGAACTGTGTTTTGTTACAGTCAAGAGAGTGGGGGGTGGAGGGTGGGGGGAAAACGGAAATCCAGGCCCGTAAAAACTGTCCAGCAGACATATACACCGAGTCTATCTGATAACAGCCAGGATCTCTAATCCGCAGCTCTCCACGTTCAGCATGGCAGCTTAGAGGGTCAGATATCTCCGAACCGGCAGATGCTCTGTTGTCTTTACAGAGGCTCTGTTACAGCGTGTGAGACAGTTAGGCTGACCATAAGCTCCACACCTACAGGCTTCGTCAGGGCATAGAGATCGTCACGGCTCAGAGCTGACACACCTGGTGCGTGTTATGACTGTGTGGAAGCAGTCTTTAAGAGCTTTGTTTCAAAATTCCATGGATTCTTATGATGGTTCTTGTTGACAAGTAAAGAGAAAATATGGGATGGACTGATGAACTGTGTTTTGTTACAGTCAAGAGAGTGGGGGGTGGAGGGTGGGGGGGAAAACGGAAATCCAGGCCCGTAAAAACTGTCCAGCAGACATATACACCGAGTTTACCAGATAACAGCCAGGATCTCTAATCCGCAGCTCTCCACGTTCAGCATGGCAGCTCAGAGGGTCAGATGTCTACGTACCGGCAGATGCTCTGTTGGCTTTACGGAGGCTCTAGTGCGGCGTGTGAGACAGTTAGGCTGACCATAAGCTCCACACCTACAGGCTTCGTCAGGGCATAGAGATCGTCACGGCTCAGAGCTGACACACCTGGTGCGTGTTATGACTGTGTGGAAACAGTCTTTAAGAGCCTTGTTTCGAATATTATGGATTTCGTATCATTATTTTTGTTTTCCACCAAAACACCATCAGCAAGAACAGGTGGGATGGATTAAATGTAGATTCTACAACAGGTGGGATGGATTAAAGGTAGATTCTGTGATCAAAACACCATCGGCAAGAATAGATGGGATGGATTAAAGGTAGATTCTACAACAGTTAGGATGGATTAAAGGTAGATTCTACAACAGGTGGGATGGATTAAAGGTAGTGTACATAGTGGCATAGTGTACAAGGTGCATTGATTTTGGGAACACTAAAAACAAAATAATTCAATGCGATGGTGATACAATCAACTGACATGGTCTCATAAGGTTATGTCCATAAACAATTCTGTATACTCCGTTACCCAGTTAAGGAACGAAAAGAAGAAAAAAACCTGTCCAACGCCGCTCCTGTCAACAGTGGGGTAAAAAAAAAATCTCAATCAGCTTTGCTAAAAATAATATTCATTTTACAAAATCAAACAACTAGGTAAAAACATAGAACGTGGACCCTACAGAAAAAGAAATCAGACAAATGAAGACTTTTTTTTTTCTTTTCTTTTTTTTAATATTGCCTGACATTATTAACCTTCGACATGAAATCGGGGTGAATGTAAATCAATACCCAAAAAATATCAAACAGATGGAGTAAAAGAAAACGGAAATCAGTTTCCTGTCGTATCTTGTGCAGAATCTTTAAGAAAGCAAAGCGCTGTTATTTTTGATAGATTACATGGTCAGCCTACAGTTTGATCCTATGAGTTGGGATTGTTATTGTCGCGGTGATGTGAAGATGCACCAGCCACTTCAAAATCTCTGAAATATAAAACCGTGGTAGATTTGGAAGTACTGCTTGAAAATCCCAAAATTTGACATAACCATTTCAACTCTCGTGTTTTACGAAAAACGAATGTTATGCCCATACAGCCCACGACCAAACTGATGCAACCTGTGTTGTTTGCAATGAAAACCGCCATTGCCTTAATAGCAAACAGAAATCTTGCTTGCATTTCTTACCTCGGGCCTCGTTGCAGACGAAACAACCGTTTCCGAAGTTCAAACCAGGAGAAGCCAAAGTGTGACAGAACATCAAATCTTTGTTTTCAACGTCACAAGTCCATGCAATTCTTCACCTTGATCTTTATATGAAATGTTGACAGGCATCCAAGACGGGCGCAATAGCCGAGTGGTTAAAGCGTTGGACTGTCAATCTGAGGGTCCCGGGTTCGAATCACGGTGACGGCGCCTGGTGGGTGAAGGGTGGAGATTTTTACGATCTCCCAGGTCAACATATGTGCAGACCTGCTAGTGCCTGAACCCCCTTCGTGTGTATACGCAAGCAGAAGATCAAATACGCACGTTAAAGATCCTGTAATCCATGTCAGCGTTCGGTGGGTTATGGAAACAAGAACATACCCAGCATGCACACCCCCGAAAACGGAGTATGGCTGCCTACATGGCGGGGTAAAAACGGTCATACACGTAAAAGCCCACTCGTATGCATACGAGTGAACGTGGGAGTTGCAGCCCACGAACGCAGAAGAAGAAGAAGAAGAAGACAGGCATCCACTTCTGGCATAAAACGTCAACAGTTGAAAAGGAGTGTGCAAACACACACACACACACACACACACACAAACACACGGAGAGAAATGGATGAAGAAAGAAACCAAAAAGACTCATAATGTAGGTAGTCAACCGTCTCTTAGGCTGTCAGCGGAAAACAACTGCTCACCACTGTAAGACCAGACCATGACCACGTCAGTGAACAAGTGTTCACCTCACTGTCACAGCACTGCGAGGAAAGTGACTGTTAGTCCCACGCTGTTTTGTTGTTGTTTTACAACACCACGCTTTCTCTCTCACACACACTTTCTCTCAGAGCTAAGCCTCGGTATCTCCATATTTCTCATCTCCTTCCATCTCTCCACTGGTTGCCCGTTTCTGATCAATACACCATAAGCTATCCACTGACTTTTTTCTTGCAGTCAGCGGGTCTGACCCAAAGTATCTTTCTGAACTCCTCTTTATTATCTGTACTCCGAGTTGCCAACCCTGTTCTTCTTCTGATACTTGACTTCTCAGGATACCTCACGTCAGAAGTAAGACCTACGGACACATGATTTAAAAAAAAAAAATTAATCATTTTTATTTCAATCGCCAAAAACGTGGAACACACTCCCTGAAGACCTCCGACATTCTGACTCCCTCACTTCTTTTAAATCCAGTCTCAAAACTCACCTCTTCCCTCAGCAGTAAGTTTCGTTGTGACAGGTCCACTCCTTTGCATGTTGTGTGCTTGACTGTGTGTGTCACTATATGTGTAGCATCGACGTGTTTACTGCATATGAATGTTCTAAAGTGGATACTTAATTAACTGGAATGAACATTAAAGAAAAATGGATCGAAGGGTTTCTTTCAGTTTCGGTCAGCCTGTTGTCAGACTGGTTTGTGCAGATCTATACATGTTGCAGTGTGCCTGAGGCAATGTCAACGTCTCCTTTACGGCCGAATTAAAATGATTTCTTAAAGAATCGAGATATGTCAAGAAAACATGATTTGAATGGTGTTATTACCTCAAATGCAATTATATTTTATTGCGCGCTAAAAAGACCCATAGCATTAGATATTAGATTTGGTCGACCAGTGACGTCAGATATGACGTGGTGTTGGGGATGAGACTATACTTGTTTCTGAACAGATCATGCTTGGTTTGATCCCGGTAGCAGGCCTGATGTTTGTTTGTTTTTTGTTGTTATTGTTGTTGTTTTTTATATCATACCAAGCTTATCAATACCATTCCAATTTTAACGATATTTTGTTTATCTCTCCCCCCCCCCCCCCACCCTCCCTACCCCCACTACCTTCATATGATTCCTTTACTAGATCTAGCGTGTGTCACACAAGTGAGTCTTGAAGGCCTTGCCTCTCTTATTTTCTATGGCCTCTACTTTCTGTTCTTTTTTGGGGGGTACTGTGCGTGCTGATGTAAACAACGGGGGCCAGATTGCAGACACATCATCATTGTCTTCTTTTCTTTCACTCTCTGTCTCTCCCCATCATCCCTTGATGTGTGTGTGTGTGTGTGTGTGTGTGTGTGTGTGTGCGTGAGGTGTGTGTGTGTGTGTGTGTGTGTGTGTGTGTGTGTGTGTGTGTGTGTGTGTGTGTGAAGTGTGTGCGTGAGGTGTGTGTGTGTGTGTGTGTGCGTGAGGTGTGTGTGTGTGTGTGTGTGTGTGTGTGTGTGAGGTGTGTGTGTTTGAGAGAGAGAGAGAGAGAGAGAGAGAGAGAGAAGGGGGGGAGGGGGCGGGGGGTAGGTGTGGGGGAGGGGGCAGATAGACAGAAAGAGCTTTCTATTGTATACGTTGTTATGCGTTGTTTTCAATCCTTGTTTGGTTTCTTCCTTTTCTCGTCAACGACACTTCTTTACTTTCCTCTTTTCTTTCTTTCTTTCTCTTGTTGTTGTTGTTGTTGTTGTTGGTAGTCGGCTTTTATTTGGGGGTTGGGGTGGAGGTGGGCATGGGGAGGAAGGGGGTGGGGAAGGTGGGTCACTGGGGGGAGGTTGGAGGTTTGTTGCTTAATTGCTTGTTTGTTGGAGGCTTTTTGGTTGCTGTTTTATTGATTTTTTAAATAATTTTTTTTTTTATTTTGTTGTTGTTGAATAAACAAATTCATTAATGTAATGACCGATTTCCTGTTTTGAAAGCCGAGTTGAAGGTGCGGGGGGGGGGGGGGGGGGGGGGGGGGAAGGAAAGTCCCAGGATCCTTGTCAGATCAAAACGTCTGCGCACCCGTCAGCGGCCCGCTTACCCCCCGCCTCGCGTACAATGAACACTTTGCGAACATCATCAAAAGTGCATGTCGTCATCATCATATCACATACCCCCCCCCCCCCCTCCATTCCAAAGCACTCCCCTTCTGCCTTCTCCCCCCCCCCACCCCCCCCCTCCTCATGCCTTCATCCCCGTCCACCCCCCCACCCCCACCCCCTCCCCCACCATCGCCTCTCGCCACTCCCCCTCCTCCTCCTCCTCCCCAATTCCAAACATCAACCTGGTTCCTCCTTCTCCTCCTCCTCCTCGCCCTTCTCCTCCTCCTCCTCCTCCCCAATTCCAAACATCAACCTGGTTCCTCCTCCTCCTCCTCCTTCTTCTCCTCCTCGCCCTCCTCCTTCTCCTCCTCCTCCCCAATTCCAAACATCAACCTGGTTCCTCCTCCTCCTCCTCCTCGCCCTTCTCCTCCTCCTCCTCCTCCTCGGTCGTCTCCTCCTTCTCCTTCTTCTTCTTCTCCTCCTCCTCCTCTTCCTCGCCCTTCTCGTCCTCCTCCTTCTCGTCCTCCTCGCCCTTCTCCTCCTCCTCCTCCTCGGTCGTCTCCTCCTTCTCCTTCTTCTTCTCCTCCTCCTCTTCTTCGCCCTTCTCGTCCTCCTCCTTCTCGTCCTCCTCGTCCTCCTCGCCCTTCTCCTCCTCCCCTCCTCCTCCTTCTCCTCCTCCTTCTCCTCGCCCTTCTCCTCCTCCCCTCCTCCTCCTCCTCCTCCTCCTTCTCCTCGCCCGTCTTCTCCTTCTCCTTCTCCTCCTCCTTCTCCTCCTCTTCATTCCCTTCTTGCTCCTTACCTTCCCCCTCCTCCCCTCGACTCCTCATGCTCCTCCTCCTCCTCCACCTCCTTCCCGCTCAGGCTTCTTACCCCCTCTACCCCTCCCATCCTACCCCTCACACCCATACCCCCCCCCCCACCCCACCCACGTCTCTCCCGTTCCCATTAGTCACGGTGGCCAGGTTTTTTGCGTTTCACTTCGTCACCCATTCCTGGGATGTTTGTTTGTTTACGGTTGTTTACGCTGTGATTTCACTTGGTGGATGTTGGTGGAGTTGAAATGTCGTCGTCTATAATTATAGTCTTGCTCACCAAGGATGGATGACATTCAACTCTAAAAGATGAAAATAATTGAAACCTTCCCCTCGCCCGTCACCCCCCAAAACAACAACAACAACAACAACACACAACACACACACACACACACACACACACACACACACACACAGAGAGAGAGAGAGAGAGAGAGAGAGAGAGAGAGAGAGAGAGACAGAGAGAGAGAGAGAGAGAGAGAGAGAGAGAGAGGAAACATTTTGTTATATTGATTACAACAGCAACGATAACAATAATGATGTTACACTGATAACAACAACAATGACG
>NC_134896.1:15528643-15573643 GCF_041734735.1 Babylonia areolata | reverse complement strand
AAGAGACGACGTTAACAGCGTTTCAGCCCAATTACCATCATCAAAATATTGCAAGAGGAAGGCTTTTATACTGAAGAGGTGAATGTTGACAAAGAATACCACAATTCTTACGACGGAAGCTAAAGGTTGGGTCATTCAGACACCCACTGGACATCCGAGGGGTCTGTGTAGAGGAGAAGAGAGGACTGGCCGTACTGAGTGAGTTAACCAATCTGCCACCTTCCTTCCTTGCGTGCTTTGAAACTGAAAATGTGGCATGGAAATCAGCACCGAAAATACTAAACTGTATTTAGTATGTATGTGGAGTGACGGCCTAGAGGTAACGCGTCCGCCTAGGAAGCGAGAGAATCTGAGCGCGCTGGTTCGAATCACGGCTCAGCCGCCGATATTTTCTCCCCCTCCACTAGACCTTGAGTGGTGGTCTGGACGCTAGTCATTCGGATGAGACGATAAACCGAGGTCCCGTGTGCAGCATGCACTTAGCGCACGTAAAAGAACCCACGGCAACAAAAGAGTTGTTCCTGGCAAAATTCCGTAGAAAAAGCCACTTCGATAGGAAAAAAATAAATAAAACTGCACGCAGGAAAAAAAAACCAAAAAACAAAAAAAAACATGGGTGGCGCTGTAGTATAGCGACGCGCTCTCCCTGGGGAGAGCAGCCCGAATTTCACACAGAGAAATCTGTTGTGATAAAAGAAACTCACAACCAACAACGCACCACTGTGTAACTGAAAGACAACGACATAGTCAACGCGCGCCAAGATCCACCGACTGCGCTCCTTTGCCTTTGTCAGCCTTCCTGAAATGAGATGCTACAGGAAGATCTTGGGCACCCACACACAGATTATGTGAGAAACGAAGAGGTTCGCAGCAAGATCCAACAAGCAATAGGGCCTTACTATAACCTTATTCTGACCTCCTCACAGCCCGCCAAGAAATAGAAAATCAAGTGGAATGGACATGTTTCCCGCTCAACAGATTTTGCAAAGACCGTTTTGCAAGGGACAGTCAGAAGCCGCAGACGAGAAAGATAGAGGAGAGAGAAACCAGGTGGAGGAGAGAGACACCAGGTGGAGGAGAGAGAAACCAGGTGGAGGAGAAAGACACCAGGTGGAGGAGAGAGACACCAGGTGGAGGAGAGAGAAACCAGGTGGAGGACAGAGACACAGGTGGAGGACAGAGACACCAGGTGGAGGACAGAGACACAGGTGGAGGAGAGAGACACCAGGTGGAGGACAGAGACACCAGGTGGAGGACAGAGACACCAGGTGGAGGAGAGAGACACCAGGTGGAGGACAGAGACACAGGTGGAGGACAGAGACACCAGGTGGAGAGAGAGACACCAGGTGGAGAGAGAGACACCACGTGGAGGACAGAGACACCAGGTGGAGGACAGAGACACCAGGAGGAGGAGAGAGACACCAGGAGGAGGACAGAGACACCACGTGGAGGACAGAGACACCACGTGGAGGACAGAGACATCATGTGGAGGACAGAGACACCAGGTGGAAGACAGATACACGAGGTGGAGGACAGAGACACGAGGTGTAGGGGAGAGAGACACCAGGTGGAGGAGAGAGTCACCAGGTGGAGGACAGAGACACCAGGTGGAGGACAGAGACACGAGGTGGAGGACAGAGACACCAGGTGGAGGAGAGAGACACCAGGAGGAGGACAGAGACACCACGTGGAGGACAGAGACACCACGTGGAGGACAGAGACACCATGTGGAGGACAGAGACACCACGTGGAGGACAGAGACACCAGGTGGAGGACAGAGACACCAGGAAGACGACAGAGACACCAGGTTGAGGAGAGACACACCAGGTGGAGGAGAGAGACACCAGGTGGAGGACAGAGACACCAGGAAGAGGACAGAGACACCAGGTAGAGGAGAGAGACACTAGGTGGAGGACAGAGACACCAGGTAGAGGACAGAGACACCAGGTGGAGGACAGAGACACCAGGTGGAGGAGAGAGACACCAGGTAGAGGACAGAGACACCAGGTGGAGGAGAGAGACACCAGGTGGAGGAGAGAGACACCAGGTGGAGGACAGAGACACCAGGTGGAGGACAGAGACACCAGGTGGAGGACAGAGACACCAGGTGGAGAGAGAGACACCAGGTGGAGGAGAGAGACACCAGAAGGAGGACAGAGACACCAGGAGGAGGACAGAGACACCAGGTGGAGGACAGAGACACAAGGTGGAGGACAGAGACACCAGAGACACCAGGTGGAGGACAGAGACACCAGGTGGAGGACAGAGACACCAGAGACACCAGGTGGAGGACAGAGACACCAGGTAGAGGACAGAGACACCAGGTGGAGGACAGAGACACCAGGTGGAGGACAGAGACACCAGGTGGAGGACAGAGACACCAGGTGGAGGAGAGAGACACCACGTGGAGGACAGAGACACCATGTGGAGGACAGAGACACCAGGTAGAGGACAGAGACACCAGGAGGAGGACAGAGACACAGGTGGAGGACAGAGACATCAGGTGGAGGAGAGAGACACCAGGTGGAGGACAGAGACACCAGGACAGAGACACAGGTGGAGGACAGAGACACCAGGTGGAGGAGAGAGACACCAGGTGGAGGTGGAGGACAGAGACACCAGGTGGAGGAGAGAGACACCAGGTGGAGGACAGAGACACCAGGTGGAGGACAGAGACACCAGGTGGAGGAGAGAGACACCAGGTGGAGGAGAGAGACACCAGGTGGAGGACAGAGACACCAGGTAGAGGACAGAGACACCAGGTGGAGGACAGAGACACCAGGTGGAGGACAGAGACACCAGGTGGAGGAGAGAGACACCAGGTGGAGGACAGAGACACCAGGTAGAGGACAGAGACACCAGGAGGACAGAGACACCAGGTGTTGTGGTCTGACGGTTGGGAGGACGCGGGTTCGATTCCCAGTGGAGGTGTCGTCTCTTTGGCCCGCGGCCGGCTCCTGCCCAGAGTTGAGTGTGCTATGGGCTGAAATGGGGAGACTGGAACCACACAGCCCACTTCACGGATGCGTTTTTGGGTGCATTGCTCAAATTTACAGACCAGCATTGCAAGTGTCTGTATCTCTCGGGTCTGGTTAACGCCGCGACATGATGAAAGGAAGCGTAGAAGACAGCATTGTCACGTCGTCCCAAACCTGAAATAGACCCCCATAGCAACATCGTTATTATCATCATCATCATCATCATCACCATCCGTCATCATCAAAACAACCCCCCCCCCTCCACAGACACAGACACACACAGACACACACACACACACACACACACACACACAGACACACACACACACACACACACACACACACACACACACACACACACACACACACACACCACACCCCTAAAAATAGTCCACTCCGACCGCATCTCCGGCATAGTTTTTCTCCAATCTTCTGAACACGTCAAAAACAAGGATCTCTTCTATCCACTCCTGTCTGCATGTCGTTCTGGTCACAACAATGAAACAGCTCTATTTAAGAATGTGAACGACTTCCCATTAATATGTCACATTAATCGCATTTCTCTTCTTTTTTCCACTCGATTTCTTGACAGCCTTTGAAAACAATTGTAGATCATTCTCCTGTCTTGTCCTCAGCAAACGTTTGGCACACTACACTCTTGTGGTTCCATTCTTACCTCTGTGTCCGGAGGCAAATGGTGCTTGTCAACTCTTCGGTTTCTCGTCTCCTTCAGGTCTGTGGCATGCCTCAAGGCTGTGTCCTCGGTCCTACCCTCCATTTTCGTTTTTCACACACAACCCCATGTTGACTTACTATATCGCCACTGTCTTGTCTTCTAATTTTCTCCGTTGATAATCAGTTTATCAAATTTAACGAAAATATCTCACAACTTAATTTACTCAGTCTTCTTTCAGACGTAATGTCATAGATGGTCTCTAACAAATTTTAACTTAACGAAGACAGAACGAATACTGACAGTGCCTAAGTGTACTCACTCTTTCCATTCTGGTCATCTCATTTCACTTTTGTAAAACAGTTTGCGAACACAGAGCGTTTGAATTGCGTAGTATTTATTCATCATAACTATTCTTCTGTATCAGTGTGAGACTTTCGTGTCTGCACTAGTGCCCCCTTCTAAAGGGGTGTTTATTAGTAAAACATCAAAATCTGAATCATCACTTTTCTTTCTTACGCTCACGTACGCGCACACACGCACGCACGCACTCACGCACGCATGCACATCCACATCCGAGCGCGCGAATGTGTGCACACAACGCAACGCGCGCGCTCTTAGCCGAAATGAGCATCCTTTATCGGTCTTTCAAAAAAAAAAAAAAAAAAAGTTTGACTCCGAGGGATTAAGGTATAATAGGGATTAGGTGTCCAAAAAGAGATTTTTGAAGAAGTGGAGGGTAGGGTAGGGTAAGCTGTGTTGGTGTGGAGTAAAATTCTTCGACACACGCACACACGCAGACGTTCTCGAATAGATTACGCAATATCACGCATGCAGTGACACAGATACAGACACACAGAGACACAGGAACACACACACACACACACACATAAACACAGACACATATACAGACACACAGACACACACACACAGACACACACACACACACACACACACACACACACACACACAGAGGTAGGCACACACACACACTATTTTCCTTTTCATGAACACCGACACAGACAGACAAACAGACAGACAGACAGACAGACACACACACACACACACACACACACACACACACACACACACACACACACACACACACACACACACACACACACACACTGTAGAGAGAGAGAGAGAGAGAGAGAGGTCTTGCAAAATGTAAACCCAAAGTCATGAAAGTGATTGATCGTGCTCATTCTCTCACTCCACCCCTTCTGCCAACCCCCCCACCCCCCCCCCCACCCCCTCCTCCCTCTCCCTTCTTTCCTTTCCATCTTTCCATATCTGTGATTCAGAAGAATAAGACTTTATGATTTTGTTTACATTGTTATTTCCACAATGAACGATTCCCTTTTTTTCTGGTCCTTTCCGCTCAGCATGTATAATTAACTGCTGTCGCAAAAATCAATGCGGGAGATATCAAGTCCCTTTCTCTCGTACCAGCCGCCGTGGCTAAGTGGTTAGCGTCGCGGACTGACGGCTGGGAGGACGCGGGTTCGAATCCCAGCGGAGGTGGGTTTTTCGGCCCGTGGCCGGCTCCTACCCAGAGTTGAGTGTGCTATGGGCTTAAATGGGGAGACTGGGACCTCACAGTCGAGTGTCGTCCACTTCACGGATGCGTCTTTGGGTTTGTTGCTCTAATTACCTGACCAACACTGCAAGTGTCCGTATCTCTCGGGCCTGGTTAACGCCGGGATATCATTATGACAGGAAGCGTTGAGTACAGCCTTGTCACGAAGTCCCAAACCAAAATGGACCTCCATAGCAACATCGTCATCGTCATCCTCCTCTTCCTTCATCATCATCAATATAAACATAACAGTCCAAAAGTCTGTGGCCTTTATGCCCTGCTTTCATGGTGACCTCAGTTTCGATACCCCTCAACTTTCGTGCTTGGGGTAAGTCCTGTCAATATCTTCATTGTCGGCAGATTCATGGGGGCTGTTGTTTGGGGGACGTGGTGGCGGTCTCCACTCTGGGAGGGACGCTCACTCAGTCTGGCTCCGCGACAAAGCCATTATTGTCGTTAGTACGTTAGTAAGGGGCTTAGTAGGTGGTGTCCTAAGTACGTTAAATCAGAACAGGCACCACAGGCTTCCCGGCGACCTAACATCGATGGTTTCCTGCGGACTGCCGACGCTGGAACTGTGGCGGACGAACCCCGGTATGGCCGTGTATGGGGGAATCTAAATGAGCGGCGTGGGAGTGATGCCAATGATGATGGGGCAGCAAAAAAAAAAAAAAAAAAAAAAAAAAAAATCACTTTCTCTCAAAGAATCGCGAAAAAAAAGTTCAGTCTCGGCTGTCGAGCCACTCGCCAGAAATGCTGTGATGTGTACAGATAGCCAATCTGCCATGCTGGTCACACCATTATAACAGGTCTTTTCAAAGCTGTAAACGACGCTCTTTAAGGTAACGAAACGTCTTAACGTCTTGATCATGTCCTAACATGACTTCTTTGAAGCCTATGACAACCCTTTCTCATCTATCCTTTCAAAAGATCCAACACACACTTTCGGTATTCGTTAGGTCCTGCTTCGTATCTGTCAGATAGGTCCAGACTGTCTAAACCAGTGACTTTCGCCTCCCTCTTTTAACTATTATACATGGAGTTGCTCAAGGTTCTGTTCTTGGGCCTGTCTTCTTTTCCTCGTCCCGCACACCCGGCCTTTCCCCCCTTTGATTATCTTTCTCTTTCATATCATAATTTGATGTCAAAACAGACGGCCGCATTAGCCGAGTGGTTAAAGCGTTGGACTGTCAATCTGAGGGTCCCGGGTTCGAATCACGGTGACGGCGCCTGGTGGGTAAAGGGTGGAGATTATTACGATCTCCCAGGTCAACATATGTGCAGACCTGCTAGTGCCTGAACCCCCTTCGTGTGTATATGCAGGTAGAAGATCAAATACGCACGTTAAAGATCCTGTAATCCATGTCAGCGATCGGTGGGTTATGGAAACAAGAACATACCCAGCATGCACCCCCCCGAAAACGGAGTATGGCTGCCTACATGGCGGGGTAAAAACGGTCATACACGTAAAAGCCCACTCGTGTGCATACGAGTGAACGCAGAAGAAGAAGATGTCAAAACAGTTTTGTCCACTTCTCTCAACTTGAAGTTATTACGTGTCCCAAAGGTGCTGATTTGACGCCCAGTCATGGACACATCAAGATAAGATACTGATAAAAAATAGAAATGATATTTCTCACTTGCAGATACAATCAAAGTAGTTAGCCCTTGCTTTCTTCGGTCGATATTGGAAAATCTATGAAAGAAAAAAAGAAAAAGAAAAAAAAAAGTCTTTTACTGTCCGTATTTTAATTTTCATCTTTGATCAGAGCAACCCGTCTCTTTCTTTCACCTGCCGTAGCTTGACGCTTTAACTATTCAGCTTTGTTCGTCATTTTCTATCTCAAGATACCCCCAAGAATCTAGTTTGTGCTCTTGCGTTTCTTCAGACTCGATTACATTAATCCTCTTTTCACCGATCTACTCAATCACACTCTAGTTGTGCATGACACACCATTTCCATTTACACAGTATATCACATGACACATCAGTTTCATTTACACAGTTTATCACATGGCACATCAGTTCCATTTACACAGTACATCACATTCCACACCATTTCCAGTTACACACTATATCACATCACGCACCATTTCCAATTACACAGTACATCACATGGCACATCAGTTCCATTTACACAGTACATCACATTCCACACCATTTCCAGTTACACACTATATCACATCACGCACCATTTCCAATTACACAGTACATCACATGGCACACCCTTTCCAGTTACACAGTATACCACATGGCACACCATTTCCAGTTACACAGTATATCACATAGCATACCATTTCCAGTTACACATAATATTACATGGCACACCCTTTCCAGTTACAGAGTACATCACAAGACACACCAATACCAGTTACACAGTATATCACATAGCACACCATTTCCAGTTACACAGTATATTACATGGCACATCATTTTCAATTGCGCACTATATCACATCAGCCCCCCCCCCTCCCGCCCCCTAAAAGATGTATATATATTTAACACTGGTATGAAGAAGAAGAAGAGGAATATTCATTTACATAGCGATTTCAAATCTCTCGATTCCCTTTACAACACATCAGTCGGACACAAATCACACAAACACATGACGCGCGTGGGCGCACGCACGCACGCACGTATGCACACACACACACACACACACACACACACACACACACACATGCACGCGCGTGCACTCCCACCCACACACCCCCTTCCCACACACATACATATAAACACACGCATTCACGCACACACAAACACGCATAGAAAGAAAATATAGATGTTGATCAGTACAACAGAGACACCGAATGGAGTGCCTCAATTATGGGAGAGACTGCTGAGAAAAAAACAGAGATGCTTTTTAGATCTGTTTTAAAGGTTGGGAATGGAGGACTGTGACGATCTGAAACAACAGGCAGTGAACCGAAGAATTAAAAGCTCTTCCGCCGAATTTCTTTTCCTGTTGAAATTGTGAATACAAAAGAGGCTGTCCTCAGAGGAAATCTATCATATAATATGTAAGGATACAGATAAAGTCGAGTGCTTTCAAGAACGCTCGCGTAGGAATGGCGAGACCCTTCTTCGAAGAACGAAAGACACACATTTTGTTTTGATGGCTTTTTTTATTGCCGCTTAAGACTTCAGACGGAAAACAGGGGTGGGCTTTCAGTTGCAACAATAAACCTGCGTCCAGTGCTAATTATTCATGTGACAGAAAAAGGGACAACAATAACCACGATTTGAAAAATTGAGGAAAAAAAAAGAAAAAAGAAGACTGAGCAGAAGAAATAATGTGATAAAGGATTCGCTGCCAACTCAACTCTAGAATATTTTCATCCGAGAAAAGAAAAGCGACAAAACTTAAGAATCACAAAAAAAGAGGAAGGAAGGAAGGGAGACAGGAAATGAAAAAAAAAAGAAAAAAGAAAATCCAAATGGAACCCCCCCCTCCCCCTCATCAAGCCCCCCTTCCCCCCCCCCCCCCCCCCCGCCCCACACACACACTGATAAATAGATACATAGATATAATTATATTTGTTTTGTATATCTCTATATATCTGTATCTACATACATACATACATACATACATACATAGTGCGCAATGCGAAATGGGGCACTATGCCACGTGCTAAGTAAACAAAAATAAAATAAAATAACATAAACTGATAAAATAAAGTTATATAAACTAAAACAAAATAAAATAAGTACACCTAAGACAGTCTCAAGCGATGACAGCTGTTCTGGACCTGGCGAAGCGTACAGAAGAGACGTTAGCTCATCGCACGGACATCTGATTTATTGACACCAGTCGATCAATCAATAGTTGCAATGGCGAGAGTTGAACACAACAAATGCTAAAAGCTTCTAAGCTCTGATTGCAGTTTTTATTCCGGGATATTGTTATATTGTATTTGTTGTTATTCTTGTTGCTGCTGCTGTCAATTCAACCAATTTCTCTGTCTTCCTGGGAGGGGCGTTTCGCCACAATGAAGCACATATCTGCAAATGTATTTGGTTTTTTTTCTATCGAAGTGGAATTGTCTACAGAATTTTTGCCTTGGGACAACCGTTTTGTTGCCTTGAGTTATGTCACTTGCGCAAAGTGCATGCTGCATACGGGACTTCGGCATGTATTCTCATGCTGAAGAGGTTTGAAGAGTTGAAGAGTTTGCTGGACAGCCAACACGAACGGCATTGCAATAGGCTAACCATGACCAAATACATGGCCTCACTAATGTTTCAGTTGCTTCTAATGTGAGGCATTTTGCGAAAGGGAGCTGATGCCTCTAAATTCAAGTTATGCAGCCTGGTGTATTTTTGTGACCTGCTGATGAATTGTGAGATCTCATTCGAAGCCAAAGTCGCGCATGTGATGAGAGAGAAAACGAGATGATGGTGTAAAATAGCGAGGGGTGATGGTTGGAAACCTTCAAAGACAGGCCAGACTTGCTGCGTTGTTAAGACATTCTTTAATGTAGGTCTTCATTCACCAAGCTAAAACATCAAGTTTGTGGTCCCAGGAAAAAAGGCAAGACATCAGTGGACAGAGTGAGTGATCCCTAATCATGACTACAGTTACTGTCGAGCACAGTTCACAAGGAACTGGTGATCAGATCACAACTCATTACTTCGTGTGTATCCACTCGTAGATCAAACACGCTCGTTAAAGCTTCTATAAATAATGTCAGCGATCGGTGTCTTATGGAAACATGAACATACCCAGCACCCCCCCCGAAAACGAAGCATGGCTACCTACATGGGCAAGAAAACAAATCGGTCATACACGTAAAACGTTACACGTCTTTGTGAGTGCGTGCGTGCGTGCGTGTGTGTGTGTGTGTGTGTGTGTGTGTGTGTGTGTGCGTGTGTGTGTGTGTGTGTGACTGACACCAGAATGAATGAAGCAGGACGCGAATGACGAGCGACCAATGTCAGCTATCTGCAAGCTCTACCCAGGTAGGCAGCCTTTTGTGCAAATGACCCTGTGTTTGTACAGCGGTTGGAGTTTGGTCTCTGATCGAGGATAGGCGTTATATATAATTATTATCTGGAACAGCCTTCCTCGTCATATCCGTGCATCTGATTCTATCGCTGCCCTTCGCTCTTCAATAAAAACTGAGAAACAGCGGTCATGAATGATTCATGTGTAATTTTTTCTTCAATGTAAAGGGCCCAGAGCTCTTAGAGAGAAAAGGCGCTATATACATGTACATTATTATTATTATTATTATTATTATTATTATTATTATCATCATCATTATCATCATCATTATCATCGTTGTTATTGATATTATTACCATTATCATTATTATAAAAAAAGGAGACTGGAGCAGTAGAGAAGAGCCTACAGACGGAGGGGCTGAATCGTAGTGCTTCGGTCATGAATGATTCATGTAATGTGTAACTTTTTCTCCAATCTAAAGCGCCCTCAGCTCTTAGAGAGAAAGGGTGCTATATAGATGTACATGATTATTATTATTATTGTTGTTATTATCATCATCATTATCATCATCATCATCGTTGTTATTGATATTATCATTATCATTATTATCAAAAAAAGGAGACTGGAGCAGTAGAGGGGCTGAATCGTAGTGCATCTGTCTTGTCGTCATTCACTTTCAGACGGTTACTTCAAGCAAGGACACTGTCAGACGGCAGCAACGTCTCTCCCACATCATCACCCAAGTTTGTGTGACACTCTTTTTCTTGACTTTTTGAACAGTTGCTCTCTTTTATTTTTTATTGACCAGTTAAAACAATACATTGATACGTTCACATAAAAACATCTGAGAAAGAAAAAGAAAAAAAAAGAGCAGACGCAGACAGACAAAGACACACGAAGATAATCAAATGAAACATCAGATTCGGAAAACTTACATCAAAATGTATTGCTTTTGAATTAATTCAAAGATTCACGCACAATCAGAGAAGAAGAAAACAAAAAACCCATAAGGATGTGAAAAAAAACATTAATTAGGACGTTACGGATGATTAATTTAAAATCAAGGCAGTGTAATCGGAACTGTTCCACTTCTCTAAGGAGAAAATTGCGTGAAAACGGGAAATTGTATAATATGAAAAGGTCTCCCAACGATTGAGTACGCGATGCTTGGTTACCAGATCGTCTGCAGTCCAGGGCGTTCTCTATTCTGAATGATGCGTGTCTCCATCGGCCTGTCAAGTGCCCATAGCTTTTTGTTGTTTAGCACGCAAGAGCGTTCCAGACCAACGGTAACGGAGATTTATCTGAATTATTTATTCCCTTACTGGAAGATCAATCGGTAAAGCCACTACTTTTCTTGTGAATGCAAAAAGAAAAAAAAGAAACGACGAACTAAGAAACAGCGGAAATGTCACCTTGACAGAAAAAAGAAAGCACGCACGCGCATACGCTACACGCAAGACGCTTTTGACACTTTGACATATCACATCATATCAATATTTCGGCGTGAAGGTCAGGTCAGGACTTTCGCCCGCTTGAAGTGGGGTAGAAAAAAGAGTCCCCACATATAAGCATTTTCCAAAATTGAGGGCGTAATGCTTGTCAGTTCATGTGACATTTTGATGTCGTTACCAGCAAAGGTACATCGGACAACTGGGCGACAAACGTTATTTCCTATATCTCCTTATTCCAGCATTACAAAAGAAATCATCTGAATACAACATCCCACAATGCATTGAACAAACACAAACAGGCGTTACACATTCTAAAAACAACAACAACAACAACTTGTTAGTTCTGTCTAAAGTGACTGTTAAATCAAAGCGATCTGCTTAATTTCTCAAAGCAAACTGGTTTCAACTGATTTTTTAAACTCCCAACAGTTCCAGACAATGATATCGTTTCCAAATATCAGTAAAACTATTTCGATTGCAGCCAGGATTAACTGAATTCCATATTTTTATTTACTTGACAGTTCCATTGCCAATTCATAAAAGAAGAAATGTAACATCTGGGGGTTTAAAATACAACCTTGCTTTATCTCATTTGGACAACCAAAATATTCTGAATACACACCATTCGTACGCACGCATGCAAACAGTATCAGTATCAGTAACTCAAGGAGGTGTCACTGCGTTCTGACAAATCCATATAAGCTACACCACAACTGCTAAGCAGATGCCTGACCAGCAGCGTAATCCAACGCGCTTGATGCAAACGCTGATCTACAAACACTTCTGAGAGCAATGATATACATTTTACCATTCGCACCACTTTCACGGAAAACATGCTTCAGAGCACGCGCAAGAGAGCGACTGAACTTGTGAATTGAATGCAAATGAGTAGCCTGCCAATAATGCCTGCATCTTGGTATTGGCTCGCATGCAACAATGTCCAGGTTTATCTTTGGCTGTTTTGATGGAGAGAGAGAGAGAGAGAGAGAGAGAGAGAGAGAGAGAGAGAGTATAGATTACCATTATCTTTCAAACCGGCTTTCTTTTTACCTTATTTTTTTCCTTCTATCGGTGTCGACGTGAATTTTGTTGTACATTTTTTTAATACTGATTTATGACATTTTTTACGCGGACGGGTGTGGAAAATGCAAATGTGCTGTAGATTATTTTATTTTATTTTATTTTATTTTATTGTATGGACGGATCATTTCAGAAAGAAAGGTTGGAGCGGTAAAGTGGATCCTTTGATTAAAAAAAAAAGTTCGATTTTGTATTCAGATTGAGCTCGGACAATCAACCAGTGAAGTGACCTCAGAAAAAGGACTGACATAGTCCCGTTTACGTTTGCGGACAACAAACCGAAATGCCATTTTTGCCTCACATTTCATTTTGATTCGATTGTGTGTGTGTGTGTGTGTGTGTGTGTGTGTGTGTACGTGCGCGAGATTGTGTGTGTGTGTGTGTGTGTGTGTGTGTGTGTGTGTGCGTGCGTGCGTGCGTGCGTGCGTGCGTGTGTGCGTGTGTGTGTGTGTGTGTGTGTGTGTGAACCATTGAAGTTATCACTGAGCTAGTGTGTGTGTGTATGTGTGTGTGTGTGTGTGTGTTGGTGGGACATCGCATATTGTGGAGAAGCTAATCTGAAACTGACAAACGCATCTGCCATCTCTGCTTGATGCAGGCTGCGCACCCACTCGCTTTCCCAATCTGATTGGTTGGTCAGTGGGACTGGGATTGGATTTCTCGGTTGGCGACGGGTCGGCGTCCTTGACAACGTGGACTGTGTGTGGGAGAGCCGAGCCAGTCACTTGTGGCGCAGCAGTTCCTGACAGTGGGGGACACGGAGGCTGGACGTGAAAGATGTCTGTTCTCTGCTCTGTCCGTGGGGTCTTCTCCTGTATCGCCATCCTGTTGTCCTTCTCCAGGTTTGTACATGTTTGCTTTTCATGTGTTTCTCCTTTCCTTTCCCTTGCTTTCATTTCTTCCACTTCACTCTCTGTTTTTCCCCCTGTTTCTCTTCAATGCTTTGAATCTTTAAACCTGCGTCGACCTATTCGATATTGGTGGTCGTACGAAGTGGACGTGTGTGTCACACAGTGGTAATATTTTCGGTAAATTCTGAGGATATACTGAAAGTCAGGTACCTAAAGTTTGCCACCTACTTCACGTATCACCATGCCTTCAGGACAGCTAGACTTTAGACCAAGATGCGGCGCTTTTTTGCCAGTATTTTTTTCATTTCATGTGGAAAAGGGCAGTGTTCAAGAGAAAAGTGTGGGTCTCCATGTTGACAGTTCGCTTTCGCCCGGCCGGTGTTCTCCTTGGTATGACCCTCGTATATTTGTTCTGGGGGCGAATTTGTTCCAGTGTCGTGGAGACTTTGACCTGCTTTTACGCTGCGGGGATATCGAATCTAACCCTGGACCCAACTCCGATCAAGGCTCTTCTGGATCCACTGGCAGCATGCGGCAGACCCGGCTCTCCTCTTCTCACCCGTCTCACTCGGCAAAAGAACCATCTCTGGCTGACATCATGGCAACGATTCAGGACATGAACACTCGTATGAACAGTTAGTTAGATGATGTGAAGCAAGAAGTGTCTGGTGTACGCCAGGAATGCAGTGCTCTACACGAACTTGTGGGTGGACTTAGAGAAGAGGTGAGTGAGCTGCGTCAGAAAAATGACCACCTTGAACAAAGAAACAATGACTTATGTGCTAAAGTTGATGACTTAGAAAAGAGGTGTGACGATCTTGAGAACAGGTCCAGACGAAACAGTCCCATTTTCTATGGTATGCCGAAAAGAGAAGGTGAAACAAACGCGGACTGTGAGGCACGGCTTCAGGATATGTTCACAGACACTCTTGAGCTGTCAGACACTGTAGAGTTTGACCGTGTACACCGACTGAACTCAAAGACAGACTCTCCCATAATTGTTTGTTGTTCATCTTATAAGCAGAAAATCAATGTGTTAAAGGCTAAACAAAAACTGAGGGGAGGGATTTTTCACAAAGGGTTGGGGAGATAAGGAGGAAGCTAAATCCTCACCTGAAAAGGCCAGAAGCGAAGGCAAACAAGTACGCATGGTTTTCGACCATCTCTTCATAGATGGGAGAAAGTATGGTTTAGATGCACATGACGCACTGAAAGAAATAAGATAGGTATCTGGCCGGCTCCGAGTACATAATGTTTTTGGGTGGGACACTTTTCAGTTGAACCCTAAAGAAAAGCATGCATCGGTCTGTTCTCGAGTCAGCATGGGCAATATTGGGGTAACGCCAAGTAGTGCACGGGAAAAATCAGAGAACGCGGGTTTGGGCTTGGTTCGATTCGATGTAAACACAAAATATACCAGTCCGTGTGAGATTACACTTGCCCGGTTTAATAGTAAGGTAACGGAAAATGATAGTTTTCTGGCAAGTAAAAACGATGATGATAATGGTGGTGGTGGTGATGGTGATGATGATGGTGGTGGTGGAGGTGGTAGCAATGATGATGATGTTAATTCTTTCGTAAATACATCAATTCCATCCTTTGTACATTCAAATATATTTTTTGCGAATACATTGAGATCGATTTCTTTTCTGTCCTGGAATGTTAATGGTCTACGTTCAAAGTTCATATTCAGTGATTTCTTGACATATGTTTTGTCTTTTGATTTTGTTTGCCTCCTTGAAACGTTTGAAGAAGACTGTAATTCTGATCTGTTTCCTGGTTTTACTGTGTATTGCAAATCTGCTGTTAAGTTCACTAGACAAGGGGGGAAATCAGGAGGTATTGTATCAGTTAAGGAATCAGTTTTGTCCCTTTGTTACAAAATTAGATGTTGGATATGAAAATATATTTGCATTTGTCATTAACAAATGTTTATTTGGGAGCCCCAAAGATGTCCTTTATGTTTGTATTTATCTACCACCAGAAGGCTCCCCTTTCTATATCCACTTTAACTATGATCATGTTATAGCCATACCTCGAAGATTGTCAAACTTGCTGTTGAACCTTGATGATGTTGAAAAATTCTCTGTGGTGATTTTAATAGTCGGATATCTGATATTTTTCCTTCCCATCCAATAAAAGATAACCTCGGATCTTACTATAAAAGCTGTTCAGTGAATCATAATCGCAAGTCTCAGGATACACAGACGAATTCGTTTGGAAAATATTTGTTGAATATGTGCACTGCCTTGTATTTGACAGTAATGAATGGATTGTGTAATGGCGACCAAGAAGGTCATTATACCTACTCATGCGAAAGTGGAAGCAGTGTCAACGACTACTTTATTTTGTCCAACGATTTTTATGATTTTGTTTGTGATATATGTGATTTACGTGTTGCAGACTGTTTTGAGTCTGACCATTTTCCTTTGGAATACCGTATAACATTTCCAGCTGAAATTCTAGTCAGAAATAGTGATAGTAATGATAAACAGGTAATAGAGAAATACGTGTGGAGTGATGAATATGGTCAAGTCTCTTGCAGTAGACTGTGTGAGACTGAAGTCATCGATAAATTTAAAATGGCTCTTGAATTAATTGAAGTTGATGTTAATGAAGCTTTGACAGTGTTTAATGATTGTATCAGAGAGTGTGCATCATGTATGAAGAAAACTATTGTAGTTGATCACAGTAAATATCAAGAGGGTTGGTTTGATAAAGAATGCAGATGTAGCAGGAGTAAATTACGTGGATTTACTGAGAAAATGTCGAAGAACTTTAGATAAAGATGATAATATTTCTTATGTAAGGGCTTGAAGAGAATATGAACATATGTTAGCTAAGAAGTGTTTAATGAAAATTTGTTAAATAAATTAATGGCTTCAGTAAATGACCAAAAGGAATTTTGGGAATGTATTTATAGATTATCCCTAAAAAAAAAAAAAGAAGAAGGAAACAGCCCAAAAATAACATATCAGTGGATGACTGGTTTAAGCACTTTAAAGCTTTACTAGAGAAAGATTTGACTTTGATAACGATTATGATTTGCCAGAAACAGAGAAAATGAAGTTATAAAGCGCCCTATTTCTCGAGAAGAAGTTCTGATTGCACTTAGAAAAATAAAGAAACGTAAAGCTGTAGGGCCTGATGGTATTATTTGAGAATTGTTGAAAACAGAGTGTGAACAAATTGTAGATTTTCTGGTAAAATTATTTAATGTTTTATTTGAAAAGGGTATTTTTCCTGAGAATTAGTGTGAATCAATAACTCTTCCGCTATAAAAGAAAGGTGATATTAATAATACGAATAACTATAGAGGTATTTCACTATCTAATGTCAGTAGTAAGGTGTTTAGTTCAATAATTAATCTTAGACTTCAAGAATATGTAGAATATAATAATACGACAGGTGAGCACCAAGCGGGGTTTAAAAAAGGGTATGCAACAATCGATCATATGTTTACTCTTTTAGCGCTCGTTCAAAAACAATTTTCTTTTAATTGTATTTGAGAAGGCATTCGATTCCATCAACATAAATTTACTAAGGCCTATCTTAATTAAAAGTGGGATAAGTGGGAAGCTATATAAATGTGTGAAGAGCATGTACAATGTAGTTAAAACGAAAATAAGGTGTGGCGATAAACTTACTGATTATATTAACTGTACAAGAGGGGTAAAGCAGGAAGATGTATGTAGCCTTATATTGTTTTCATTATTTATAAACGAATTGGCGTTAGATGTAATTGATAAAAGAAGACATAGTGCTAGATTTACTGTGGATTTTATGGAATTATTCATTTTGCTGCTGGCTGATGATGTAGTTTTGCTCTCAGAGACAGTTGTAGGTTTGCAGACGCAGCTAAATAATTTGAAAAATTCAGCAAATGAATTGCAGTTAAAAATTAACATGGATAAAAGTAGTATAATTGTTTTCAGGAAGGGGGGTTATTTAGCATTGAGGGAAAGATGGATGTATGATGGTATTGCTATGCCTGTTGCTAATGCTTATAAGTATCTTGGGATTATATTTTCTACTCGTTTGAGTTTTGTAGAATCCTGCAGAGATTTGTCTAGTAAAGCAAAGTATAAGTTACTAAATATTAGGAAAAAAAACTTCATATTAAATAGTAATTGTCAAGAGCTTTTTACTAGAGTGTTTGATGCCCAGACTCAGCCCATGGTACAGTATGGGTCACAGTTATGGGGTTTGGATAAGAATGGTGTTGTGCATTGTGAATCTATACATTTGTAGCCGTGCTCCGAGTGGTTATTCAAGGGGTACGGCACAAAAGACTTAACTAAATGATTGATTGAATGAAAGGATAGACAAGATCCCACGCACAGGCCAGGAACATATAGAGGCCAGTCACAAATGGGTTTTTCTATTGTTTTATTTACAATATTAGATGAGAAGAAAACCTAAGAGAAGAGAATAGAAGAGAAAAGAAGATAAAAAGAGAAGAAGATATCTAGGAGAACTAAGAAGAAGAAGAAGACTAGAAGAGAACTAGTCTAAGAGAAGACAGTGCAGCGATACGTAGCGAAGTGTCACTGTTGTGAGAACACACCCGACACACTGCCCGTGACACAGCAAGAGACAAAGAGAGCAGGTGCTGGCCGCGGCTGGCTCGGGTGTGGAAGTGACCACTCATCTACTATTGGAGTTTAACGACCTATTGGCGTCTACACCCTTAAGGTCAAGTTTGTTCGGTTGGAGTTGATTAGACCACTCATCACCCGCTCGGCCAATTTATACAAATTAGGCGAACTACAAAGACAATCACGTGGGCTGCAAACCAGATCGTCACTAATCTGAAGAAATCTGATGAGAACTGTGCTTGTTACAAGGTGTTCAGTAACAGATTTCTGAATGATTCCTGAACCGATTTGCATCGGATAAGTTGCAAAAGAAAGAGCTCAACGCCTACTTTATAATGAGTGTAAAATGAAGTGTTGATTATTTAAGATGAATTTATAATCTTAATTTAAGTCACCTGAACAGGGTCAGTTTTAACGAGCTCGTCGCTGAAAATTACAAACTGCGTTAAATCAGTTTCACGTAGGCGAACATAAATGGAATAGATTTAAAGATGGGATTAAGACGATTCTGCCAGTATATAATACTAGTAGTTTACTGATCTGACAAAAGAGTTATTAATTAATTACGGTGGAACAGAAACACAAGTTTCTTCTCAGCCAATGACGTACCGCGACGCGACATTGGTCGAGCTGTGAGCAGGTGTCTGGCGAGGACAAAATGATGTAAGCAGAGTGACGTCACATATTCTGTGCAAGGGTCAGGACAAGAAACGTCGTCTGCTCTGGCTTGTGCGTGAATAGTGTTGGAGCAAGCATAGCGCGCTTGGTCACACATTTATTTGGACTTAAAAGGTTTTTGGGTATTGATATGAAAAACCAAACGCTTTAGTATATGGAGAAACAAACAGACATCCAGTTTATATAAACTCTGCAATCAGTTGTATTCGCTATTGGCTAAAGCTACTGAAAATGAGTGCAGATCGACTGCCAAGAAAATCGTATAACATGTTATATGACTTAGACTTAAGAGGCAAAAGAAACTGGGTTTCATAATGTACGAATATGTATTTGTGAACTCGGGTTTGGGTATGCTTGGTATTTCCAAAATGTAGGTTTAGATCATGTATTTTTGCAAACTCTTCGCCAGTGCATGATCGATTGTAGATGGCAGAATTGGAAAGACCATATTCAGTCTAGTGAAATGTTTGGTATATACAGGGGTTATGTTTCTACTCATTTAGTGAAGAATTATCTCTTGTTTAATATGAATAGACATCTCAGATTCATTTTGGCAAGATTTAGACTTGGTATATCGGAAATAAACACCCACAGGTACCGCTATAAAAATGTACACAATTCTGATCTCTTTTGTCCATTGTGTAAAGAGTCGATAGAAGATGACGTAAACTTTATTTTGAAATGCCCCATTTTGTGTGTTCTTCGTGGAAAAATTATCCCAAAGAAATATTATATATATCCATGTTCATTTCGATTTAATCTGCTGATGGCATCTGCAGATGACGGACTTTTACGTAATTTGGCTCTGTATTTATATAAAGCTGTTCGCTTAAGAGATATAAATATGTCATGATTAATTGCTATAGTTCTGGTGACATATGCACTAATGTTGTTATCGCCCTTCGTTCATATGGGGCTATGGCCATAATGAATAAACCATCTGATTCTGAATCTCTCTCTCTCTCTCTCTCTCTCTCTCTCTCTCTCTCTCTCTCTCTCTCTCTGAGGTCACTTCACTGGTTGATTGTCTGAGCTCAATCTGAATACGAAATCGATTTTTTTTTTATAATCAAAGGATCCACTTTACCGCTCCAACCTTTCTTTCTGAAATGATCCGTCGATACAACAACAACAACAACAAAACCAAACAAACAAACAATCCACAGCACATTTGCATTTTCCACACCCGTCTGCGTAAACAATGTCAAAATCAGTACAAAAAAAATGCACAACAACAAAATTCACGTCGACACCGATAGAAGGAAAAAATAAGGTAAAAAGAAAGCCGGTTTGAAAGATAATGGTAATCTACTCTCTCTCTCTCTCTCTCTCTCTCTCTCTCTCTCTCTCTCATCAAAACATCCAAAGATAAACCTGGACATTGCATGCGAGCCAATACCGAGACCGCAGGCATTATTGGCATTCAATTCACAAGTTTAGTCGCTCTCTCCCTCTGTCTCAGAGAGAGAGAGAGAGAGAGAGAGAGTAGCTTCCCATGCTTGGCAGCCAGCAAGACACTCCGAACTCCAGCAGAATTGAAATTATTGCAGTTTTTGTGAAGATTTGACTGAACATGCCTGTTGAAGGACTCCCATCGACGTTTGAAAGCATGCTAAATGCAATGCTGCGAGACATAAGGCTGTCCTCTTTCAAAATCGAAAGCAGAGGCGATCAGACTGTCGTCGTTCTCAGAATGACAACTACCAGTCAGTCCCCTGTTGCACAAGTTGAAGACTACAGTCAGTGCTGCTGTGTACCGCCGAAAGTGTGAGACACAGATCAGCAGAGACAAGAGGAGCCGAAGAATACAGTACAGAGAGAACCAGGAGAGAAAGGCAAGTGGACGTGAATCGTCTCCTTCTGGTTTATTTTTTTGCCAACCCCTCCCAGTCTATTCAATGCCGCTGACAACGCTGACACGCAGAGAGCTTTTCACGTTGATATGTCTGTATACGACAGCCACCCCCCACCCTCTGCACCCCTGTCATCGAGCGATACACGGCGCGACGACCAGCAGATCGACATGGCACACGACGGGCGAAATAGCCGAGTGGTTAAAGCGTTGGACTGTCAATCTGAGGGTCCCGGGTTCGAATCACGGTGACGGCGCCTGGTGGGTGAAGGGTGGAGATTTTTACGATCTCCCAGGTCAACATATGTGCAGACCTGCTAGTGCCTGAACCCCCTTCGTGTGTATATGCAAGCAGAAGATCAAATACGCACGTTAAAGATCCTGTAATCCATGTCAGCGTTCGGTGGGTTATGGAAACAAGAACATACCCAGCATGCACACCCCCGAAAACGGAGTATGGCTGCCTACGTGGCGGGGTAAAAACGGTCATACACGTAAAAGCCCACTCGTGTGCATACGAGTGAACGCAGAAGAAGAAGAAGACATGGCACACGGCGACACAGATTCACGTGCAGTGTCAGTCCTTCACGATGAAGCCAGGGGTGCAAACATACCGTGCTGTGCAAATATGTGTGAGTTTTCCGGAGACATTTGCACGACTCTCATGCCCCAAAACACGAACATCACTCACCCAGATATGAACAGTTCCCAACATGACAGTGAAATTTCTGAACAGAAGTGTGTTGATGTACCGCCAGATGTCTGCCGACAGATCATGCCTTGTCTTGAGGAGTTGGCCAAGAAGAACGGACAATTTACTGAATACGTTCATAGACACAAATACAAACGCTTGTAATAGTGTCACAAATGGAAATCCTGATTTGAATACATCATGATTAATTTCGCTGGGTGATTATTTCTCACTTGTAGATCAATTTGAAAACAAACATTGTGATAAGACAGACCCTGTGTGACATGATTATAATTAATCACAAGACATGGATTCCATGTCTTGATTATTTACAGTGCACCAGTTGTGAATTTCTGTATATTTCTGACTTGTACAACCCTTTCCCATCCTGATCCCCTGTGAATGGGAAAAAATGGGCCTGACCACAATATATCATTCATTCGATCGGTCTCTGTCTCTCTGTCTCTGTCTCTCTCTCTCTCTCTCTCTCTCTCTCTCTCTCTCTCTCTTGCGCGTGCCCTGAAGCATGTTTTCCGTGAAAGAGGTGCGAATGGTAAAATGTATATCATGGCTCTCAGAGGTGTTTATAGATCAGCGTTCGCATCAAGCGCGTTGGGTTACGCTGCTGGTCAGGCATCTGCTTCGCAGATGTGGTGTAGCTTATATGGATTTGTCAGAACGCAGTGACACCTCCTTGAGTTACTTATACTGATACTGTTTGCATGCGTGCGTACGAATGGTGTGTATTCAGAATATTTTGGTTGTCCAAATGAGGTAAAGCAAGGTCGTATTTTGAACCACCAGATGTTACATTTTTTTCTTAATGAACTAGCAATGGAATTGTCAAGTAAATAAAAACATGGAATTCAGTTAATCCTGGTAGCAATCAAAATAGTTTTACTGTTATATGGAAACGATATTATTCTTTTGTCTGGAACTGTTAGGAGTTTGCAAAACCAATTTAAAAAATCAATCGAAACCAATTTGCTTTGAGAAATTAAGCAGATCGCTTAGATTTAACGGTCACTTTAGACAGAACTAACAAGTTGTTGTTTTTTAGAATGTGTAACGCCTGTTTGTGTTTGTTCAGTGCATTGCGGGATGTTGTATTCAGATGATTTCTTTTGTAATGCTGGAATGAGATATTGGAAATAACGTTTGTTGCCCAGTTGTCCGATGTACCTTTGCTGGTAATGACACCAAAATGTCACATGAACTGACAAGCATTGCGCCCTCAATGTTGGAAAATGCTTATATGTGGGGACTCTTTTTTCTACCCCACTTCAAGCGGGCAAAAGGCCTAAACTGGCCTACACGCCGAAATATTGATATGATGTATGATATGATGTGATATGTCAAAGTATCAAAAGCGTCTTGCGTGTAGCGTATGCGCGTGCGTGCTTTCTTTTTTCTGTCAAGGTGACATTTCCGCTGTTTCTTAGTTCGTCGTTTCTTTTTTTTTCTTTTCGCATTCGCAAGAAATGTAGTGGCTTTACCGATTGATCTTCCAGTAAGGGAATAAATAATTCAGATAAATCTCCGTTACCGTTGGTCTGGAACGCTCTTGCGTGCTAAACAACAAAAAGCTATGGGCACTTGACAGGCCGATGGAGACACGCATCATTCAGAATAGAGAACGCCCTGGACTGCAGACGATCTGGTAACCACGCATCGCGTACTCAATCGTTGGGAGACCTTTTCATATTATGCAATTTCCCGTTTTCACGCAATTTTCTCCTTAGAGAAGTGGAGCAGTTCCAGTTACACTGCCTTGATTTTAAATTAATCATCCGTAACGTCCTAATTAATGTTGTTGTTTTTCCACATCTGTCACGGCTCGTTGGCGACTTGTGTGCATGCCTGTCTGCACCTCTTTTTCCTTCCCTTTTTCCCCCCTTTCTCTCTCCCTTCTCCCCCTCTTTCCATCCCTCTCCTTCACCTCCCTCTCTCCTTCATGCTTTTGCACGTGTGGCATGCCCCTTCTCCTGAACGTTTTTTTTTGTTTTTTTTTAACTCTGAGCGAGTTCAGGAATCTATCTGGTTAGAAAAGAAAGATTCCCCTGGGCTGCTGAGGCCAAGCTTTGAAGAGAGACGGGTCGCCGTTCCAGCGCGCGTGCTGTAGGGCGCCGTCGGTGAAGTTGTGGGGGCGTTTCCCTTTGTTACCCCCTTCTTCTGTATTGGTCTGTGTTTCACTCTGGGCCAGTGACGTGCCTATTTACCTGGTGACAGGTTTTCCTGTGTTTCCCTCCCTTCCGTGCCGCTGCCTTCGACGGGTCCCCAGAACACAAGCCTGGAAACTTCCTCACTCCCGTTCCCACTCCCGCTCCCACTCCATACTTCCATCGTACCCTTTCCCACCTTCCCACTGTCCCTCTTGCCGACCAACCTCAGCCATCGATCTACAAGTGTTCGTTTTCGGCTGTCAGTATGAAACTCTGGCAGCGGAGCTGATCAGAACTGGCGTTGCAGTTGACTGTAAATTGCATGATTGTGCTGTGGTTAGACAGAGGTTATTTTTTTGTGGTTTGTAATGCCTTGTTTTGTGGCGTTTATTTATATATGTAATTTTGCATGACGACAGTAAAACGACGAGCTGAACTCTTGTGTCTCCGTGTTTGTGTTGTCGGGACGTTAGCTTGTCAGGGAAGGGGTGGGGGTTCATGGGCAACCCCTTACGGGTTGTGACAACATCCTTATGGGTTTTTTGTTTTCTTCTTCTCTGATTGTGCGTGAATCTTTGAATTAATTCAAAGGCAATACGTTTTTATGTAAGTTTTCCGAATCTGATGTTTCATTTGATTATCTTCGTGTGTCTTTGTCTGTCTGCGTCTGCTCTTTTTTTTTCTTTTTCTTTCTCAGATGTTTTCATGTGAACGTATCAATGTATTGTTTTAACTGGTCGATAAAAAATAAAAGAGAGCAACCTTTCAAAAAGTAAAAAAAAAAAAAACACAAACTGTCACACAAACTTGGGTGATGATGTGGGAGAGACGTTGCTGCCGTCTGACAGTGTCCTTGCTTGAAGTAACCGTCTGAAAGTGAATGACGACAAGACAGATGCACTACGATTCAGCCCCTCTACTGCTCCAGTCTCCTTTTTTTTTGATAATAATGATAATGATAATAATATCAATAACAACGATGATGATGATGAATATGATGATGATGATAATAACAATAATAATAATGTACATCTATATAGCGCCCTTTCTCTCTAAGAGCTGAGGGCGCTTTACATTGAAGAAAAAGTTACACATTACATGAATCATTCATGACCGCTCTTTCTCAGCAACCCCCACCCCCCCACACTCACTCTCTCTCTCTCTCTCTCTCTCTCTCTCTCTCTCTCTCTCTCTCTCTCTCCCGTCATGCATTCGTCATGCATCCAAAGTGAGCTGACAAGGATTGTGTTGGAGAAGAAGAAAGCTGAGTGTTCATAGATAGGTTTCAGATAGATGAGTTTTTTGTGAAGAGCGAAAGGCAGCGACAGAATCAGATGCACGGATATACGGATATGATGAGGAAGGCTGTTCCAGATAATACTTATATAACGCCTATCCTCGATCAGAGACCAAACTCCGACCGCTGTACAAACACAGGGTCATTTGCACAGCAGTCTGCCTACCTGGGTAGAGCCCGCAGATCGCTGACATTGGGCGCTCGTCATTCGCTTCCTGTGTCATTCATTCTGATTTCAGTCACACACACACACACACACACACACACACACACACACACACACACACACACACACACACTCACAAAGACGTGTAGCATTTTACGTGTGTGACCGATTTGTTTATTTGCCCATATAGGCAGCCATGCTTCGTTTTCGGGGTGTGTGCTGGGTATGTTCATGTTTCCATAAGACACCGGGCGCTGACATTATTTATAGAAGCTTTAACGAGCGTGTTTGATCTACCAGTGAAAACACACGAAGAAGGGGTTCCGGCAAAAGCAGGACTACATAATATAACTTGACCTGGGAGGTCGGAAAAATCCCCATCCTTCACCCACCAGGTGTGCCAGGGATCGAACTCAGGATTCTTGACTCGAGTGAGAATCTAGCGCTTTAACGTTAACTCGACCATCGCACCCGTTTTCTCGAGAATACTGCCATCTGTAATGAGTTGTGATCTGATCACCAGTTCCTCGTGAACTGTGCTCGACAGTAACTGTATTCATGATTAGGGATCACTCACTCTGTCCACCGATGTCTTGCCTTTTTACCTGGGACCACACACTTGATGTTTTAGCTTGGTGAATGAAGACCTACATTAAAGAATGTCTTAACAACGCAGCAAGTCTGGCCTGTCTTTGAAGGTTTCCAACCATCACCCCTCGCTAATTTACACCATCATCTCGTTTTCTCCATATGGACCTCCATAGCGACATCGTCATCGTCATCGTCATCGTCATCCTCCTCCTCCATCATCATCAATATAAACAAAAGCTGCCCCATCATCTGCGCCGTTTCTGTGGCATTACTCCCAAGCCGCTCATTTAGATTCTTTATTACCCCCAGCCCAAAGAAAAGATGCCTACCAAAATTCGAAAGTGTGTGTGTGTGTGTGTGTGTGTGTGTGTGTGTGTGTGTTGATTTTATTGTTGTTGCTGTTGGCGATGATGAAGGTGTTGGTGTTGGTGATGGCAAGAGAGGCGGGCGGTCCCATATCTTTACATTCAGGTATTCATGGGGCCTGCCGTGTCTCACCTTTCCCATTATTTCAGGTGCGTCGCCTTGAGAGGACGGCGCTTTGCTCAGAATCCAGACCTGAAGAACAAGGTGATGGCCGGTACCGCAGTCAGGACCTACAAGAACGTCACGGCAGTGAAGTGCGCCACGCTGTGCTCTTCCAACTACCCGTGTGCTGTCTACGCCTACAGTGCTGGAGAGAGTGTGTGTGTGTTCTGCGCACTGTGTCAACGTTTAGACTTTGCGGACGCACCTGGCTATCGGCTTTACGTCATCACTGCAGAAGGTCAGGATATGTCTGACGTGACTTGACATACCGCCCCCACACATCTCTCTTATATCTGCCCCTTTTTGTCTGTCTCTGTCCGTCTGTCTGTCTGTCTGTCTCTCCCTCGATTTGTGCCGGGAGGACCTGTTGTCATGACCTATTATTGTATAGACATGCGGTGAAATCTTAATGTTCCATCAAACTATTTAAAAGATGATTTTTTAACAGTAAATATTCGTATTGGTGAAGACTGTTCTGTGTTTTTGCCGAACAATTTCACCTGTCCCATGTTCCCAACACTGAGGTACTGAAGTGTGCAAGGTCCACAAGTCTAATGTCAGTCAGCCAGCGACTTCTCAGATGGCCAGGCCAAGTTCGGAGGATGGAAGAAGAGGAATCCATGAAGACCTTCTTTCCTTATGGCCATCTTGGGACGCAACTGGACATTCATGCTTCCACCAAAGATGTGTCTTAAAAAAGAGGCCTGACCATGCTGCCATGGACGTGGACATGTGGAAAAGCATCACCGAGGATGGTGCTGGCAGGGACAGACTGTGGAAGTGGAGGTCAAGCGAACCGAGGAGAGCGACCCACACAACTTGTGGAGAACAAGCGGTGGTGGAAAGCACACGTTTCCGCCGATCCAGCTCCTTCAACGTTCCGATGTGAGGCCTACACAAGAAGAAATGCTGTTTCAGGATTGGATTGTTCAGCCATGACAGTCGCTGATCAAGTTCCATGGTGTGAACGCCAACAGGCGTACATTCACTGTGTGATGAGACAGATGGAGGCCAATTAAAATCCTATAACTGTCGTCAGCCAATGTAATTGTCATCAGACACAGAATCCAACGGCTGTCATCAGACATAGAATCCCACAGCTGTCATCACTCACAGAATCCAACAGCTGTCCTCAATTAAAGTCCAGTACTTCTCGTCAGTCAATATAACTGTCATCACTCACAGAATCCCTCAGACACAAAACCAATACAATCCAAAACAAAGCTGCAGCAAGAATATGTGAGAGATGTGTTTCCTTTGTTCATAATAAAACTGCATGTTTTGTTTTCACACGGAAATCTTTGTACAGAAAGCTGCAATGGTTCACAACACATACAAAAATAACGTTGATATATACAGCTTGTTGTTATGTTGATGTTTTCCACAGAACCCGTGGAGTCATCATACGACACAACCATCCTCTGCTCCAGCAACGTGGCCGAGAACTGCTGGAAGCCATGTCCTGGCGTCAGCATGTCCCACGTGTCAGTGGGGCGGGCCGGGGTGTGGGCCGTTACGCCCAAAGGTGCAGTCTTCTACCGATCAGGCACCTGTCAAGACTCCCTCAGCTTTGGCAAAGCGTGGGTTAAAAGAAGCGGTTCGTTATGTCAGTTGGATGTTGGCCCTGATCATTTATGCGGAGTAAACATTAAGGATGGCATGTGGTGCCTGTCAGGCATCTCCCCATCTTCACCCAGTGGACAGCTGTTTACACATGACGCAAATGACAAGAAATGGATCAGTGTCAGTCCAAGAGGCAGCCAGTGGGCCACCAGCACAGCTGACCAGCTTCTCTATCACGACGGATCTTCCTTCCAGGTGATGGGCGAAGGCATCAGACAGGTGGACGCGGGACTAGCAGGCGTGTGGATCTTGAACACCGCTGGGCAGCTGCTTTACAGGCAGGGCACCTACGGTGATACGGGGTCAGCGGGCACATCGTTTCGGGCACTGGAGGGCACGTTCATGTCCGTGACGTCTGGCAAAAACCTGGTGGTGGCGGTGGACCTGACAGGACACGTCTGGCTGAGAACTGGACTGGGACCCGCCACCCCGACTGGCCTGGCCTGGCTGCGCTACCCGGGGTGCATGGCTCAGGTGGAGGTGTATCAGACTGACCTGGGCATCACCCTGTGGGGCGTTGACCTCAGCGGTCACGTCTTCTATTCGGTCCTCCATGGCTGAACTCGATGCAGTGATGGCGTCTGTTGCAGGACAGAATGCCTTACAGGGAAGGCAGCTGCTTGGAACTTCTCAAGATGATGGCGTCGGGGGAACTATTGTCCCTCGAAATTGGTCTGGAGATCGACCGTGATATACTGGGACTGGACATGATCATACGTGACGAATAGTTGGCCGGTGAAAACAGTTATTGTGTAAATTGCATCAATCCATGATAGTCAGTTGACAGTGATCACCCATCACTGTGTGCTTTTACTGATACGTTTTATGCAACAAGCATTTACCCGAGTCTGTCACCGCTGCTTTGAAACAACTGTAGTGCGAGCCACAATTCTGACGTGCTTTTTTTTTTTCCTTGTTGATAACTGTTTAGATGCCCCAGAACCATTGGAAACATTACCGGACTGTGGCTATGACACCAACAACTGGGACATAATACACAGGCCTTCTGTGTCTGTAAATCCTGTCCTCCTTCGTTCACGGGTTGCGACTTCCACGTTCACTCAAATACACGAGTGGGATTTTACGCGTTTGGCCTTTTTTACCCCCGCCATGTTGGTAGTCTTACTCTGTTATCAGGGTGGGTGACTGGTGGGTTGCATGCCACGTATGCTCTTGTTTCTATAATCCACAGAACGCTGGCATGAATTACGGGATCTTTAACGTGCATATTTGATTTTCTGCAAGTGTATACACACGAAGGTCTGCACATCTGTTGACTTAAGAGATCGGGAAAAAAAAATCTCCACCCTTTACCCACCAGGCGCCGTGACCGGTATTCAGATTGAAAGCCCAACGCTTTCACCACTCGGCTCTGCTGTGGATGAAGGTGGCAATATGGATAAGATGCTCATCTGCAGTGTCCGTGAGGGTCTGGGTTCGTATCCCGCTCTTGTTCTTTCTCCCATGTTCAACTGGAAAATCAAACTGTGCATCCAGTCATTCGAATGAGACGATGAACCGACGTCGCGAGTGCAGCATGCACTTGGCGCACTGAAGAAGAACCCGTGGGAGCCACAGAGTTGTCATCCGGCAAATTTATCGAGAAAAAATCCACTAGGTACACAAATATACATGCATGCACTCAAGGCCTGACTAGCACGTTGGGTTATGCGTTATGGTGTAGCATATACGGATTTGTCCGAACGCAGGGGCGACTCCTTGAGACACTGAAACTGAAAACTATTGCACCCTTGTTCGTGAATAATACCGCATCTAGTCAGTGAGTAAGTCAGTACAGTAGTAGATGTATATATAAACAATGATGATTTTATAACAAAGCGACCGAATGTGACAGTTGCGATGATATTCATAATGCTCTTGCCTGTTCGGATACCGACTCGGACACTAAATACGGGCCCCATTGTGTTGATCAATGATGCCATCTCCAGTGCTGTTCGTACATACCTTTGCAGATAATATAATTTATGGAATGGAACAGTGAGGATCTTGATATAGTATGCCCCGGTTTGATGTTACTGTACAAAGTGGAAATGGGAATTTGAAAATACCTTGCACTGGGATGTAATGCTATTTTTCGGCTTGTGAGTAAATTGCTTTGTCCCGGTATTGTGCACTTTATACATTTAGTTGCTTATTTATCATCATTGTTGTCTTTTTATTTTATTTATTTATTTATTTTATTTTATAATTTTATTTTCTTATTTACTTATTTATTTATCTCCCGGTATTGTGCACTTTTACATTTAGTTGCTTATTTATCATCATTGTTGTCTTTTTATTTTATTTATTTATTCATTTTATTTTTATTTTTTATTTATTTTATTTATTTACTTATTTATTTATCTTTTTATTTTATTTTTATTTTTGTACGCTTATAGCTGACTTCATTAAGTTTTTGCGCCTTATAAATATTAGTAGTAGTAGTAGTTCTTTTTAATGTATTTATCTATTATTTATTTATTTACTTATTTATTTCTGTATTGGCTACATATATATATATATATATATATATACTTTTTTTTCTTTTTTTTTCTCAAGGCCTGACTAAGCGCGTTGGGTTACGCTGCTGGTCAGGCATCTGCTTGGCAGATGTGGTGTAGCGTATATGGATTTGTCCGAACGCAGTGACGCCTCCTTGAGCTACTGAAACTGAAACTGAAACTGTGCACTTCATTAGTAATTACAGCACCACCAGTGGTTTTCACTGAAACAAAGCTCGATGATACAGACCATGTCTAATTTGACTGTTTAGTGAATAACTACAATTCGTAGTATTGTCTTGTACCTAAATATGTGTTTGTTTTTCTTCATGTCCTGTTGTATGATGTTGTGCACAACTCAACATGTATCGTTTCATATGAGGGGCTTAGAACCCTATATATGGGGAGTTTGCGCCATACAAGTAATTCATATTGACATCATTACTATTAGGGAACACAGAAGTAAGTTGACATGTGAAGCCTTCAACGAACACTTAAAAGGTCTTTGTGACCCAGAAAATAAAAATGTGGTTGTTACCGTAGGCGGTTATGATGGTGACACGGAAGGCGTCATTTTGCTGCTTGATAGCTTATTTAATGACCTCGTTAAACTAATTCCAACATTTCATTGATTTCTGAAAACGTTTTGAACTTTTACATTTACTTCTATAAGCATCTGCTTTTGTGTAAGTTACAAACCTACTTTGTTGTTCCTTTTCCCTGTTTGTCCTTGTTACCCAAGCATTGGAATCTGTCCTTTTCATTGTGGCTGTATGACATATTCATTTCACAGACTTGAAAATTGTTTATTATGTAGTCTGATTTTCACAGTTTTCCATTCATGCACATTTCATTTTCCACACGATGTGAGTTTTGCTCTGGAGGATTAGGACAGCTGTTTTAAACAGTAGTGTGGAGCGGTGACCTTGTGGTGAAGCGCTCGACTAGAAAGTGCGTGCCATCGAGTTTACCTCCCATACACGGAACAGGAGTTTTACTCCTCCTTCAACTAAACCTGGAGTGGTGGTCTGGGTGCTAGTATTTCGGCTTAGATGGTAAACTGAGGTACCATGTGCAGCATGCATTTAGCAGTGCACGTGAAAGAACCCACGACAACAAAAAGGTTGTTCCTGGCACGTTTCTGTAGAAAAATCCACTTCGATGGCAAAACAAATACATTTGTAAATATAAAAAAGGGTGGCTTTACACTGTGGCGACGTGCTCTATCCGTGGGAGGAGCTGTCTGAAGTTTGTCCGAAGAAATGTGTTGCAACAACCCCCCCCGCCCCAAAAGTAATAGATTTCGACACAATACCATTCCGGCAATCAGCAGAACTACCGTCTGGAAAAAAAAAACGTCCTACAGTTCTGACCTTTTCTGCAGTCATCAGTCTGTAATCCCTAATCAGCGTGCTGTTGATTCGGGTGTCTCAGCACAGTATGGGTCACTTGCAGCTTGGTTTCTTTTCAGTGTATACAATGGGGGTACAAAAGGGAGAGTACCAAATATCTCTCATGAAGACCGACTTTGCTCAAAGTATTACTGTAGAGACCTTGGAGACGAGTTCCATTACTTCGGTGACTACCCAGCCTTTGAAGAAGCAAACAAAAGATACCCTGCAGAATTTTTACAAAAAAAAAGAAAAGAAAATCCAATAACAAATTGAAATTCCTGTCATCATTTACGAGTAGAAACAAAACAGTCATTGTGCTATTTTATTTTTAGAATCATAATGAATGTATTCTGATTCACCTCGAAAAAACGAAGTACATTTCTCTGAGCCGAGTTATTCACAAAATTAATTCATCTTTTGAATACTCTTAATCACATTCACTTCTGGCATGTATACAATAAGATAATACCGAATCTTTTACATGTTGCTTAATAGATGCATATATTTATTGTTCTTGTTTTTGTTTTTCCTTCAAGTGAATTAAAGGTCTGTCTCAACCGACCGGTTAGGATGGCCATTGTGATTGTTTGTAGCCACGATTTAAATGTGTTTCATATTCTGTGTCAGTTTCATGGTCTATGTAATATTTTCATGTGATCCTGCGGGGTTTCAGAAAGTAAACGTCTTGTCTTGCCTTGTCTTGTCTTGTCTTGTCTTGGTGTCATTTCTTCTTCGGAGTTCATAGGCAACGACGTTCACGTGCACTTGTTTCTACGAGTTGAGCTTTTACGAGTATGAACGTTTGTACCCCACTATAGGCAGACATACTCCGTTTCTTTCAGGCGTGGATGCATGCCAGGTGTGTTCGCATTGGTTCCAGCGAACGCAGACATCGGTTACAGGGTTTTTAATTAAACCCCTTCAGTGCCAAGGGGGAAAAAACAGCAGAAAGTGGTGTTTCAGGTCATAAAACATTACCCAAAACAACCAGCCTAAAACTGAGAAAATGGTCTGGAGATATACCACTCTCTAGACAAACTGTGTGAATGTTGGAGATATACCACTCTCTAGACAAACTGTGTGAATGTTCAGCCTTCCAGAGCTATTTGTCTTTTTCTGATGACGTCATCAGTGACGTCACTATGCACGTATGTAATACGTTTATGGCAGTCAAGGGGTTTTAACGTGCGCTAAGTGCATGCTGCACACGGGACGTCGGTTTATCGTCTCATCCGAATGACTAGCGTTCAGACCACCACTCAAGGTCTAGTAGACGGGGAGAAAATATCGGCGGCTGAGCCGTGATTCGAACCAGAGCGCTCAGATTATCTCACTTCCTAGGCGGACGCGTTACCTCCAGGCCATTTCGACAACCCTTTTGTTGCAATGGGGTCTTTTTTTTCTTTTCGTTTCCTTTTCTTGCACGAAGTGCATGCAGCACACGGGACCTCGGTTCATCGTCTTATTTCTTCTTCTTCTTCTTCTTCTTCGTTCACGGGATGCAACTCCCACGTTCATTCGTATGTATGTACACGAGTGGGCTTTTACGTGTATGACCGCGAATTTTTTTTTATCCCGCCATGTGGGCAGCCATACTTTTCGGGAGGAGGAGGGGGGCGGGGGGGGGGGGGGGGGGGGGGGGGGGCAGTATTACCAACTGTTTGTGCCAGCATCAACCTCAAAAGTGGAGAGTTGGGCCCAGTGGTAACGCGCGAAACTCTCAGCGTACTGGTTCGAGTTCCATGCTCGCCAGTATTTTCTCCTCCTCCACCACTAGACCTTGTGGTCTGGATGCTAGTTTATCTATTTTTGTTTATTTATTTATTTATTGAGACATCTTACTATTACGAATATTCTTGAAGCTCAATGCGCTTTACAACAGCACTAAAAAGCATTCACTCAAACACGCCCACACAAAATTTTAATGTGCGCATATAATTTGAAACATAGGTAAGAGAGACCAGTTGAAAGAGACAATGTCATTTAGTAAATCAAGCAATGTATCAGATATAAAATAGATGAAAATTAGAAATAATAGTAACAACAGTATAGAAAATGTAAAGATGCACACATGCACGCATCCACACACACACACACACACACACACACACACACACACACACACACACACACACACACACACACACACACACACACACACACACACACACACACATGAAAAACGATGAAACAAACTGCAACATTACATAATAAAGCAATTTTTATCAAACATTTCTAGGTAAAACATTAAATTACAATTATGAAATTTGAAAAAGCTGAAATGTAAAAAAACACACAAAACCCCCCACAAAACTATACGCATTGTAAAAACACTCACCCCCTCAACCCCTCCCCCCCCCCCCCCCCCCCCCCCCCCACACACACACATCAACGACGTAACAACAACAAAAGCACACACAGATGAACAACTGTGTTGACAAACTACAACAATGCATAATAAAAACGGTTGCTGTTAAGAATATCACAAAAAGATATTCATACTGTAGACCACACGTACCCATACACGCGCTCGCGCAGAATATAAACCGCACACACACACACACACACACACACACACACACACACACACACACACACACACACGTCATTCGGATGAGACGATAGACCGAGGTCCCGTGTGCAGCATGCTGTTAGATCAGGTAACAGCGTAGGAAAGAACCCACGGTAGCAAAAGGTTTGTTCTTGGCAGAAATTCTAAAGAAAAATCCGCTTTAGTAGGAAAACGAGTAAACTTGCTGGCAGAAAAACAAAACAAAACAGCCCCCTCACTCCCCCCCCCCCCCCCCCCCCCCTCACCTCCGCCCCCTGCATCCTCCCAATGGGAGAACATCCCGATTTTCACACTGAGAGATCTGATGAGAAAAAAAAAAAGAGTACAGTCCCGTTCACTAAGATATTCAGATTTCGAAATACAATGCATTTGGAACAATATGCACTCTGGAATGACATCCATCTGATACTTATTTTAAGATACACTTTATAGCATGAGAGGTGTTGGTGGTTTTTGGACAATTCATTTTGATGACTGTATTAAAAATAAAGGGGAGGGGGAGATTTTCTGTCCAAATGTTGAACTTTAACACAGCATTTTATGACATAAAATGTTGCGCAGACTTACCCGGCAGATGTACATGAATGCAATCATGATTCTTGATTTTAAAAAAAAAAATCATATTGAAAGTGGAGAACAAATTTTCAACGGGTGATATGCATGTGTTTTCAGAAGAAAGAAAACAACAACAACTGGACGAAACAAATTATTCATCCCCGAAGGAAATAGATTTGCACCAAAACAATATTTTTTTTTTACATCCAGTCCCAGCGTTAAGGTTGAGGGACTAAAGTGAAATAAGCTATTAGCAAGTAAATGGAGAGAATAACACCGATAAAAACGCATGTGTCGATACAACCAGCCTTCCTTACTTCTTGCTCTATCTTCAATAATAAAATATAGCGAATGCATGATAAATAATGTGAATTTTACAGTTTGGATACAAAGTCTTCATTTGAGAAACATGCAATCACGCCCCGCACCCTTCAGAAGAACAGACAATCACGCCCCGCACCCTTCAGAAGAACAGACAATCACGCCCCGCACCCTTCAGAAGAACAGTCACGCCCCGCACCCTTCAGAAGAACAGACAGTCACGCCCCGCACCCTTCAGAAGAACAGACAATCACGCCCCGCACCCTTCAGAAGAACAGACAATCACGCCCCGCACCCTTCAGAAGAACAGACAATCACGCCCCGCACCCTTCAGAAGAACAGACAATCACGCCCCGCACCCTTCAGAAGAACAGACAATCACGTCCCGCACCTTCAGAAGAACAGACAGTCACGTCCCGCACCTTTCAGAAGAACAGACAGTCACGCCCCGCACTTTCAGAAGAACAGACAATCACGCCCGGCACCCTTCAGAAGAACAGACAGTCACACCCCGCACCCTTCAGAGGAACAGACAGTCACGCCCGGCACCCTTCAGAGGAACAGACAGTCACGCCCCGCACTTTCAGAAGAACAGACAGTCACACCCCGCACCCTTCAGAAGAACAGACAGTCACGCCCCGCACCCTTCAGAAGAACAGACAGTCACGCCCGGCACCCTTCAGAAGAACAATCACACCCCGCACCTTTCAGAAGAACAGACAGTCACGCCCCGCACCCTTCAGAAGAATAGACAGTCACGTCCCGCACCCTTCAGAAGAATAGACAGTCACGCCCCGCACCCTTCAGAAGAACAGACAGTCACGTCCCGCACCCTTCAGAAGAACAGACAGTCACGCCCCGCACCCTTCAGAAGAACAGACAGTCACGCCCCGCACCCTTCAGAAGAACAGACAGTCACGCCCCGCACCCTTCAGAAGAACAGACAATCACGCCCCGCACTTTCAGAAGAACAGACAGTCACGCCCCGCACCCTTCAGAAGAACAGACAGTCACACCCCGCACCCTTCAGAGGAACAGACAGTCACGCCCGGCACCCTTCAGAAGAACAGACAGTCACGCCCCGCACTTTCAGAAGAACAGACAGTCACGCCCCGCACCCTTCAGAAGAACAGACAGTCACGCCCCGCACCCTTCAGAAGAACAGACAGAAAAGCAGACGGGCAGACACAGGGAGAAAGAGGGAATTAAAGAAAATGTTCAACGAATCATCCAGAAATATGTAAAGCATGATGAAGTGATGAAAGCAAATAGTACATGCGTATGGTATATAATATTGTTTAAATGAGAAAGTAGACGGTTTTGGGTATGTTTTTGAGTGGTTTTGAAAAAAAACAACTGATGATGTAACAATATCAATAACGGCAACTTTGCAGATCAAACGTTTCAAGCTCGGAATCTTAAACAAATATTTTCGATCACAATGAGAATCCTTGTATCTGATGTGCAAACTACGATGTATAGTAAGTCAATGATGTGCTTAACTGTCTGAGTGCTGTTGTGGTACATAATGCCGCCCATGTCATCCTGGGTGACATTGTGTCCTGACCTTGCGGTACAGGAAGTCACATGGTACCAGGGAGATATATTGCACCGAAAGGTCACATAGGTCTACTGTGGAAGAAAGTTTCGCCATATTTGAATGTATGGTTTTAGGATAGTCACGTTTTTTGTTTTTGCTTTTTTGTTTGTGTGTGTGTGTGTGTGTGTGTGTGTGTGTGTGTGTGTGTGTGTGTGTGTGTGTGTGTGTGTGTGTGTGTGTGTGTGTGTGTGTGAAATAAGCGTACAAAGTACTACATATTATATCCAATGACTGTGTTAGTTCCGATGATGGTAGTGATATGTTCTGATGGCGGTGGTGAGTACGGCGTAAGAAAGTTAAGTCCAGTCTTTTAAATTCATCACTGTACTTGTATTCTAATGTTGAGAAAACGACGACCCCCCTCCTCTTCTCATGACGACGACAACGACGATGATGATGGTGATGTTGATGATGTTCTTGTATAACACTACATTCGACCTACAATGGTAGGCATGTGTTCTTGCTATTTTCGTGCACCAAACACTTCTTTCTCACACAATCATTAAATGGTGTCACAATACTGAAACTGTGACAGTCTCAGCGAACTACAACAGAGCAGATACAAAACCCTGCGAAGCACTTATAAGTCTTTAGCAGTATAGAAAAAAAATACTGGAGCAGACAAACAACAAATCTGTGGTCCGTGACGAAAGCAAAATCACCATAAGGCACACAAGAAAAAGAAGCAACAGCTCTAACACCAACAGCACAACGCAGACAGTGCCTGGAGCGATTGGTGAGAGATAAGCGACATGATCAGCTTATTTTAAAATGCTGATTTGATCAGTTCTTGCAGAAAGTTTAGAAGAGTGTTGCTAAACCTGTAACAGAAATCAAAGCGTGAGCGTGTGACGCTTTTGCTCAGAGAGCTGAACTGGCTTCCATTTAAATTCCGCATCCAGTTCAAAATTGTCACGCACACAGTGATGGGTGATCAGTGTCAACTAACAATGACATAAACGTGCTTCTGATGTACATGGATTGACAATGCTGTTTACACAATAACTGTTTTTCCCAGCCAGCTATTTGTCACATATCATCATGTCGTCCAGTCCCAGTAGATCACAGTCGATCTGCAGACCAATCTCCAGATGATCGTCTGGGATCCCCCGACCCCATCATCTTGAGAAGTTCCATGCAGCTGCCTTCCCTGTAAGGCATTCTGTCCTGCAACAGACGCCATCACTGCATCGGGTTCAGCCATGGAGGACCGAATAGAAGACGTGACCGCTGAGGTCAACGCCCCACAGGGTGATGCCCAGGTCAGTCTGATACACCTCCACCTGAGCCATGCACCCCGGGTAGCGCAGCCAGGCCAGGCCAGTCGGGGTGGCGGGTCCCAGTCCAGTTCTCAGCCAGACGTGTCCTGCCAGGTCCACCGCCACTACCAGGTCTTTGCCAGACGTCACGGACATGAACGTGCCCTCCAGTGCCCGAAACGATGTGCCCGCTGACCCCGTATCACCGTAGGTGCCCTGCCTGTAAAGCAGCTGCCCAGCCGTATTCAAGATCCACACTCCTGCTAGTCCCGCGTCCACCTGTCTGATGCCTTCGCCCATCACCTGGAAGGAAGATCCGTCGTGACAGAGAAGCTGGTCAGCTGTGCTAGTGGCCCACAGGCTGCCTCTTGGACTGACACTGATCCATTTCTTGTCATTTTCGCCTTTATCCCACTGCTGTCCACTGGGTGAAGATTGGGAGATGCCTGACCTATGAAATGCTACAGTGTTAACGTTTACTCCGTACATACTATCATTGCCTACATCCAGCTGTACTAATCTGCCTACCACTTTAACCCACGCTATGCCAAAGCTGAGGGAGTCTTGATAGGTGCCTGACCGGTAGAAGATTTCACCCTCGGGCGTAACGGCCCACACCCCGGCCTGCCCCACTGACACGTGGGACATGCTGACGCCAGGACATGGCTTCCAGCAGTTCTCGGCCACGTTGCTGGAGCAGAGGATGGTTGTGTCATATGATGACTCCACGGGATCTGTGGAAAGCATCAACATAACAACAAGCTGTATATATCAACGTTATTTTTGTATGTGCTGTGAACCATTGCAGCTTTCTACACAAAGATTTCCGCATGAAAACAAATACATACAGTGTTTCTACGAACAAACGAAACCAACGTCATAAATATTCCTGCTGCAACTTTGTTTTGGATCGTATTGTTTTTGCGTCTGGGGACAGCTGTTTGATTGTGTAAGTGATGACAGCCATTGGGTTATGTGAGTGATGACAGCCACTGGATGTTGTGTCTGAGAACAGCGATTTCATTTTGATTAATTACAGTTATTAGGTTTCAGCGATTGGATTTTAGGTCTGATAACAGCCATCTGATTTTGATCCGTGAAAGGGAATCATTTCCTCTGGGATGAAATGATGTATATCTCCTTGCTATTTCTCGTAGTTTTGCTGCTGTCACGTCCACTACAAGGTATACTACGCCGCGACATTTACCGCAATCAGATCGTTACCGCTGCTATAGATAATGCACTTTCGTTTTTTTGTTTGTTTGGTTGTTTTTGTTTTTTTGTTTTTTTTGGTGGTTTTTTTTTTATAAACAGTGTAATTCTAAACGAAAAAGAATTGTCTGGAATGCACAACGATGATAAACAGCAGCAGCAGCAGCAGCAGTAGTTGTAACAACAGTAATTGTTGCAGTCCCTTATGTTCTTTGTTTATTTGTTGTTGTTGTTTTGGGGTTTTTTTTTCATAACACAATTCGAACTTTAACTTTGTAAAGTTATATGCACTTGTATTGAACGTTTCTTGTACTTCCCCTTTTCTAGGCAGGATGAAAACAGCCCCAGTGTGCTTATTCTTTTTCCCCCAGTATAAAGTTCGTTATTTCGTTCGTTTGTTCAAAACACGACAGATGTACGCCTGTTGGTGTTCACACCATGGAGCTTGATCAGCGACTGTCATGACTGAACAATCCAATCCTGAAACAGCATTTCTTCTTGTGTAGGCCTCACATCGGAACGTTGAAGGAGCTGGATCGGCGGAAACGTGTGCTTTCCACCACCGCTTGTTCTCCACAAGTTGTGTGGGTCGCTCTCCTCGGTTCGCTTGACCTCCACTTCCACAGTCTGCCTCCTGCCAGCACCATCCTCGGTGATGCTTTTCCACATGTCCACGTCCATGGCAGCATGGTCAGGCCTCTTTTTTTTAAGACACATCTTTGGTGGAAGCATGAATGTCCAGTTGCGTGACACCCAGTCCCAAGATGGCCAGAAGGAAAGAAGGTCTTCATGGATTCCTCTTCTTTCCATCCTCCGAACTTGGCCTGGCCATCTGAGAAGTTGCTGGCTGACTGACATTAGACTTGTGGACCTTGCACACTTCAGTACCTCAGTGTTGGGAACATGGGACAGGTGAAATTGTTCGGCAAAAACACAGAACAGGCTTCACTAATACGAATTTTTACTGTTAAAAAATCATCTTTTAAATAGTGTGATGGAGCATTAGGATTTCAACACATATCCCTCCCCCCCTCTCTCTCTCTCTCTCTCTCTCTCTCTCTCTCTCTCTCTTCCTCTCTAATTATGATAACAATAATGATAATAATAACAATAGGTCAGGACAACAGGTCCTCCCAAAATTCTATAACAAAGCAATTTTGACACAAATCGAGAGATACAGACAGACAGACCATTAGTCAGACAGACCATCAGACAGAGACAGACAGACAGACGGACAGAGACAGACAAAAAGGGGCAGATATAAGAGAGATGTGTGGGGGCGGTATGTCAAGTCACGTCAGACATATCCTGACCTTCTGCAGTGATGACGTAAAGCCGATAGCCAGGTGCGTCCACAAAGTCTAAACGCTGACACAGTGCGCAGAACACACACACTCTCTCTCCAGCACTGTAGGCGTAGACAGCACACGGGTAGTTGGAAGAGCACAGTGTGGCGCACTTCACTGCCGTGACGTTCTTGTAGGTCCTGACTGCGGTACCGGCCATCACCTTGTTCTTCAGGTCTGGATTCTGAGCAAAGCGCCGTCCTCTCAAGGCGACGCACCTGAAATAATGGGAAAGGTGAGACACGGCAGGTCCCATGAATACCTGAATGTAGAGATATGGGACCTCCCGCCTCTCTTGCCATCACCAACACCAACAGTTACAACAACAAAACACATACACAAACGTATGCACACGCACTCATACATACACACACACACACACACACACACACACACACACACACACACACACACACATGAGCGCTCATGTGTCATCTTACAATAAAAAAAAGTCTCTTTCCATCTTTCCACATCTTTCTCTCGCACCTTTCTTTCAGCTAAGAATGTCTCCCATTGCAGATAAGTCAATCCATCTGTATGTCATTCCAAAAAAACAAGCAAACAAACAAAAAAACAATTTGTTTCAGTTACTGAAGAAAACTGAATGTTTCTCAATTCATTGACTTTCTCTTTTACATGAATATGTGTGCGCACACACACAGACACACACACAGATATATATATATATATATATATATATATATATATATATATATATATATTGTGTGTGGAGGGGGGGGGGTGCATGCAAAGCTTTAACTCCTCTTTTAACAGAAGGCACTGAAATTTTTGTCACCAGGGACCAACAAAGTCCAGCGTTCTGCAGTGGCCGTGCCATGCTACACAAACAGCAAAAATGAAAAGTAAACTAAAGCTTCCTCAACGGTTAGGGTTTCTCAAACATACGCGTTAACTGTCCCGCAGTTGGTTTTTTTTTTTGTTTTTTTTTTTTTTTTTTTTCGGATCGAAACTGAGCACACATAGCCGTTTTCTCCAGATCTGCGCAAACAAGCGTACGCCAGGCTTACCGAAACTAAAAGGCCGATGACGTCGCTTCAGGTTTTCTTTTATATTCATTCTAGTTAATTCAGTATTCACTGTAGAATATTCGTATGCAGTATACACGTCGATTGTGTACTTAGTATCATCGTATGTGTTCTGTCCAGAATTTGTTGGGTTTGTTTTCTTTTAATTGCGAACAAGAAGAACAATGGTATGCCGTCTTCAAATCCAAACATAGGTTCCGGCAAATGGAAATGCCTAAGTATGGTTTTCTGGGCCGGGAATCTCAACGAAATAAACCGTTCATGATCCGGAAGTACAGCTGTATCCGGAATTGTTATTGGAGTGACTGAATTTTTTCCCCACTGTGTTTAATCTAAATTTGGTATTCGCAAACAAAGTGTTTTCACACACACACACACACACACACACACACACACACACACACACTAACACACACACACTAACAGAACACACACACATACATACACATACGCACGCGCGCGGACACGCAGACAACCGAACACCGGGCTATTACACAGACATTTTGTGTTCACAAGTGAGTCAAAAAGTTATATTTTGCACTATTATTTCACACACAACCTCTTGGATTCTTGATATCTGTACTTTACGTAGCTTTTACTGTAAAAAAAGAAAAGAAAAAAAGAACAATACAAAACAAAACAAAACACACATGTTTTCAAATATGTTTCTAATCAAAGGTGTGTATCGTAACCATTTTTCTTGAAGCTGTATGTTTCACACGCAACCATTGCATTTTGTTCAATTTTGGTGTGATCTCATTAAAGAACTGAGATCCTGGATTACTTTCGTCTGATTTTTCAAACTAAATTCTCTTACCAAACTCCCTGAAAGCTTTCAGTACACCATCCAAGAACTTGTTTGAGAAGGTGTGTTCAAGAACAGGAAGATTTGAGCCAGGTTTTTCAAGTCAGGCTTTGTTTTTTCTTCTTTTTTTTTCTTTTTCATTTATGTGTTCTTTGTCTTTAATCATGGGATCCAAATTAGTTTAGTGCGTTAATGTGTTTTTAATGTCTGGCTCATCAAGCCCATCACGAAAAATTCTTTTGACGAGGTTTTTCTCTGATTGCTCCGTCTTGAGTTTTTATTCTATTTTGGGGGGTGTCGGGGTGGGGGTTGGGGGGTTTGGGGGGCATGTTATTTATACTGTCCATAGTATTTGGGAACAATAGCCACTAATGAATACTCTTGTACAAAATGAACGACTTTAACACTGCAAATTGAGTTTTCATTCTATTTTTAGGGGTGTTGGGGGTAGGGGTGAGGAGGGGGGGCCGGGGGGGGAGGGGGGGCATGTTATTTATACTGTCCGTAGAATTTGGGAACAATAGCCACTAATGAATACTCTTGTACAAAATGAACGACTCTAGCACTGCAAATGTTCTTTAGTAAGTTATGTTCAAATCATATTTATCAAACGTTTTGATTTATTCCTGAAATCATTCTTGGAGATTGTTTCCATGTTGTTCGCAGTGGCTTGAAAATCGAACACCATGTGTGTCCAATTGGACTGAATTGTATTCCATTTCATATGAAAAGAGACAAATTGGATTATGAAGTTTTCCTCGGTTATCAATTACAGTTTTCGGAAAGAGACAATATTTCCAATTTTGTTGTTACTGTTGATTGCTTTCACCAACGTATTTTCATTAGCAGTTTTAAAGAGTTCAGTGTCATCAGCATATCTCAAGATTTGATATTCCGATTCTCCGATTCTTGTTTCTTGTATCTCCTCATTTTCTCTCATCATAAGAGCAAAGACTTTGAATCACAAAATGAATAAGTAAGGTGATGTTAGATCATTCGTTAGCAAGCTCCGGGGACAGAGGAAAACCTCTGTCAATTGTGACCAGTTACAGAAACAAACTATTTAATACTATCATAGAAGACTAAAGCCACCGTCAGAAACATGTGCAATGATTTTTTTAAAGCAAAAACAAAACAAAAACAAAACAAACAAACAAACAAAAACAAAAACAAAACCAACAACATCAGAAGAACTTCGAACATTATTTTCCGGTCGACAGAGTCAAAGACCTTTTCAAACTCATATCACAAAAGTAGACCGAATAAATTTTCTCTAAAATACGTTATCGATTTCATTATCACTCAATCAAAACTGATATTGTCTCCTATTGGCAATCAGTCTCGTTTGATCTTTGCGATCTGAAAAAAAAGGAAGTACACATTTGATTCTATTTGTTGAACCTAATTTATTGCAAATATAAAGAATAGAAACGGGAAACCTCTGTTTTAAAATCCTCGCCCTTGTGAAGAAAACAACGTCTTCTGTTGTTGTTTTTTGGGGGTTTTTTTGTTTTGTTTTTTTGTTTGTTTGTTTTTAAAGGAGATGAAGAAAGCAATGTAAAGGCAAACATGTACAAACCTGGAGAAGGACAACAGGATGGCGATACAGGAGAAGACCCCACGGACAGAGCAGAGAACAGACATCTTTCACGTCCAGCCTCTGTGTCCCCCACTGTCAGGAACTGCTGCGCCACAAGTGACTGGCTCGGCTCTCCCACACACAGTCCACGTTGTCAAGGACGCCGACCCGTCGCCAACCGATTTAATCCAATCCCAGCCCCACTGACCAACCAATCAAATTGGGAAAGCGAGTGGGTGCGCATGACTGAAAGATGACAGTCGTGTTTGGTCAAACAGATTAGTGTTTTTCACGACACGCGATTCCCCCCCACCCCCCCCCCCCCCCCCCCCCCCCCCCCCCCACACACACACATAAAATGAGAAGTGGGGGGAATATAGCATTTAGGCATGCTTGGCCTGTTTTCTGCAAGCGTAAAATTCATTATAGAAAATTAATCATATCTGTTATGCATATACGTATGCCAGTTTGTATATTCATGTACATGTGTGGTGGTGGTGGTGATGGTGGTGGTGGTGGTGGTGGTGGTGGTGGTGGTGTGTGTGTGTGTGTGTGTGTGTGTGTGTGTGTGTGTGTGTGTGTGTGTGTGTGAATACGAGTTATCTATCATCTTAGCTTCAGTTATCTGTCGGGGTTCATCGGCGAAAATGTTTCGAGGAATACACACAATTCAAACCGTATTCTTAAAACCAGAATCAAAGTGAAGATGATACCGATTTTTAGAGAAAATCCAAACTCGTGAGAAGTCGTAATCAAACTGTGATCTTTCCTCTCATCTTAATTTCTAGTCAAGCTCAAAGACTCAAAAAGTGCAATTAGTACGTGCTGGGTACCAATACAACATTTAATTAAAAGTCGATCAAGTGCTTCGGCATAGATCACTGTTCAGCTGAGCGAAACAGATTATAATTATCTGCAGGGAGCTTCGCCATTCAAGACAGTGATGTATTTAGGAATTCCATACAACCCAGATCAATAGTTCCCGCCTTCCCACGCTTCTCAAGTAAATCAGAGAATCGACAATGCGTTGATAGCTGCAATAGAGTCGTTATATATTATCTGCC
>NC_134896.1:15516143-15523643 GCF_041734735.1 Babylonia areolata | reverse complement strand
AGACCATGCTACATGTGTTTGTAGAACAGACCATGCTACATGTGTTTGTAGAACGGACCATGCTACATGTGTTTGTAGAACGGACCTAGCTACATGTGTTTGTAGAACGGACCTAGCTACATGTGTTTGTAGAACGGACCATGCTACATGTGTTTGTAGAAAGGACCTAGCTACATGTGTTTGTAGAACGGACCTAGATACATGTGTTTGTAATGCGGATCTAGCTTCGTGTGGTTATAGAACGGACCAATTTACATGTGTTTGTAGAACGGACCAACCTACATGTGTTTATAGAACAGATTTAGCTACAGGTGTTTGTAGAACGGACCCAGCTACAGTGTGTTTGTTCCACGTGTTCTTCTGGACGCCCTCTCCTGTAAACTGTCAACCTGAAACGTGTGTGAACAAACAGCTCGAGACTGCGTGCCTTGAAAAAGCATGAAACAGGGCGCACATCTGGCAAGAAATTTAGTGGGATGACTGGCAGGCCTTGTGTTTCCGTCATGATTATAGATATAGGAGGAAAGGAGGAAAAAAAGAAGAAAAAGAAAGAAAGAAGAAAGAAAGAAAGATGAGGAAACACACACACACACACACACACACACACACACACACACACACACACACACACACACACACACACACACACACACCAGAAATTCCTGCTGCCATTGTCCCTGATTGCTGATATCACAGAATCGGAATAAAACAAACAAACCTGGAAGCAATATCTCACCATTGTCAATCCACGGGACTTCGATATAAAGATAAAAAGGTCACGATTAAAGGCGCCATAAACTTACAGGGCCATCGGGGGCAGTGAATTCATACCCACTGTGTCTAAGGCTTGGCATAGTAAGGCGGGGCCCCCAATCGTCTCCTTCCTTCCGCCGTTATACCTTTGCCCCAACCCCAAAAGTCAGGTACCCAGCCGTTCACACCTGGGTGGAGTAAGGAAATTTGAAGTATTGGTTATTATGAATGTGCAATATGTAGGATGAATAATGCGCAATATGCAGGATGAATGTACAATGGAATATGTCTAATGCTAACGTCCATATTCTAGATATATTTCTGTTAATAATTACGATATAATAATTAATTGCAATGTTTTAAAAGCGAATATGTGAAATGCTTTTATTTGAGAAATTATGTTTATTACTCTTGCTTAATCAAGTAATCCGCGTGTGTGGGGTGGGTGGGGGTGGGAGGGTGCGGGTGTGTTCTGTTTACCTGGTTGTGGTTTTCCGCAATTCATCTTTTTTCTTATATTATTTGTCTATTATAATCAATGTGCAATATAGGCTATGCTTATAATCATATTCAAAATAATGTTTCTTAATTCTTTCTGTTTTTACATTAAGAATACTAGTTATTTCCTGCAGTGTGTGGATGTATGTATGAAACGGTGTATGCGATATTTTTTTTACATTTGTGTCTTCGTAATATTCGTAAAAGCTGTTGTTGACTTTTACAGTTATGGTCCCCATGTTGTTTACTTGTCTATGTTGTGATAATGCACCTGACCAAATATCTCCGGTTGGAGATAATAAAGTTATTCTTATTCTTATTAACTCACTCAGTACGGCCAGTCCTCTCTTCTCCTCTACACAGACCCCTCGGATGTCCAGTGGGTGTCTGAATGACCCAACCTTTAGCTTCCGTCGTTAGAATTGTGGTATTCTTTGTCAACATTCACCTCTTCAGTATAAGAGCCTTCCGCTTTCAATGTTTTGATGATGGTAAATGGGGTGAAACGCTGTTAACGTCGTCTCTTTCGCCGTTCGTATGGAGAGAGTTAAAGTACCCTTCCCAAGGACACAGCACCTTGGGCTTCAACCCATGATCACTGGTCAACACTTAACTCTCTCCATACGAACGGCGAAAAAGACGAGGATGACACCGTTTCACCGCAATTAACGTCATCAAAGTATCACAAGCGGAAGGCTCTTATACTGAATAGGTGTATGTAGAGAACCAATACCGCATTTCTGACGCACGGAAGCAAAAGGTTTGGTCATTCAGACACCCAGTGGAAGTCCGAGGCGGTCTCTGTAGGGCAGAGGAGAGGACTGGCCGTCCTGAGTGAGTTAATCACAAGTCCATCGCTTAACAAATACTGCCACAACGCTTCCTCCTGTATAAAGACAAAGGATAAAAATACAAGAAAAAAATATAGGGCAAACAGTGGAGAAGGAGCGACATATAATTATTGTTATCACCCCGATGGTCATCGGCACTAACAGCTAGGAAAAGAGGCAAAGCAGGTTGCTCTGATCGATAAATCACCAGAGGTTGCTATATTTATCCGGCTGCAGGGAGTCCTGTTTCATGTCCTCATCTGGAACAACGATTGTGCAGTAAAAGCTGCCAGACAACAAGGAGATGCTGGTGTGCAGGTTTTTGTTGCTGTTGTTGTTGCTTGCTTAGCTTGCTTGGCTTGCTTGCTGCTTCATCATCTGCACCGTTTCAGTGGCACTACTCCCACGCCACCTATTCCGAGTCACCCACCCCATACACAGCCACACTCGGATTCATCTGTCGCAGTTCCTACCAAGGAGGCAGCGGGACCATTTCCCTATGACTGTGAACAACAAACAAATAAACAATACGATTAAGATAATGTTGGAATGGAAAACTTTCAACTTGGCTACAGTTTCCCTTTTTTTTTTTGCACATCGTTCTCTTGTTCTTTGTAGTGTTTATACACACACACACACACACACACACACACACACACACACACACACACACACATATATATATATATATATATATATATATATATATATATATGCTATATTACCTCGTGTTTATTTAAATTAAACTGTCATTTCAGACACTTCATTACCCACACACACACACGCGCGCATGCGAGCGAGCAGCGCTCACACACACACACACACACACACACACACACACACACACACACACACACACACACTCACTCCCTCACTCACACACACACACCTCCCCCACAAACACCTCACCCCTACACCCTCTCCACCCTGCCTGCGCCTGCACAAAAAAAACAACAACCACCAAATATTCTCATGATTCATACATCTTCGATCACTCGTAATTTACTGACTGCTGATTATCATTCGCTTAATCGTTCTTCACCCTAGTTCTAAAACGTAGCGTTCGATCGCTTTATTCAATGGAGACAAAGTAAACCCCTGTGAGAGACAGATCTACTCAGCAAGTGATCGTCTGGTAATTTCAGTTCCTGACATCGTCTATTTCCTTTCCCGAGACCGTGTTCTATCAAACTCGTATCATTTTCTCTCCCAGATCAACCAAAGATAAGCAACGAACAGTGTACACAAACTGTCGAACTTTTCTTCTTTTTATTTCTTAAAAAAAGAAGAAGAAGTAATAATCGAACAGGATCGCTAGTGTGAGTATGCACGCGTGTGTGGGTATGCACAAGTTCTCTGGACGAGGTCCATTTTCATTCTGAACTTATTTCAATCATTTCCCTTCTGCGTAACTTTCATTTGTTTATGTTCAAGTATCTACTTACTTGTTTATCATGTTTGATAATTCTATTTCTTTTGACATTTAATCTTTTGGACAAAGGAAGGCTTTCTTCTTCTTCTTCTGCGTTCGTGGGCTTCAACTCCCACGTTCACTCGTATATACGCGAGTGGGCTTTTTACGTGTATGACCGTTTTTACCCCGCCATGTAAGCAGCCATACTCCGCTTTCGGGGGTGTGCATGCTGGGTATGTTCTTGTTTCCATTACCCACCGAACGCTGACATGGATTACAGGATCTTTAACGTGCGTATTTGATCTTATGCTTGCGTATACAGACGAAGGGGGTTCAGGCACTGGCAGGTCTGCACATATGTTGACCTGGGAGATCGTAAAAATCTCCACCCTTTACCCACCAGGCGCCGTCACCGTGATTCGAACCCGGGACCCTCAGATCGAAAGTCCAACGCTTTAACCATTCGGCTATGGCGCCCGTCGGAAGGCTTTCAAATTCTGGCCAACTCGATGGGTTATATGTAGGTTAGGCATCTGCTTTTCTTATTTTAAAATTCTTTTTACGCACATGTGGTGTGACATATATGAGCGTAAATAGATCGGTTTCCAATAGCCGCCACAGGATTACCAATATTTCATTAAGTACAGCATTGCCAATACGATCTTTTATTTTTGAAAGCGTTTGAAATTCAACTGTTCGTTTTGTGGCGAAACATGAAGGCACCTGTTAACCTTTTTTTTTCTTCTTTTTTTTCAGCTCGTTTTGCATGGAACTATTTCTATTTTCAAGATTAGTATCAAAAGAACTGGAAATTAACAAACAATGAGTCCAGGAGATGAAATGATTAGCATATAGTAAAGAGTGGTAACTCTCTCCATTCACAAGGTATACACAACTTCAAGTCAATGTTTATCTGTTTGTGAGAAATCCATGTGGAACATGTTTGATTCACGAAATTCTTTTTCTTTGGTCTGTGAAATTTTGGACGTTTGGTCTGATATCAATGCTGGGATATATGTTGACATATCGACATGTCTTCAATGAACTGTTTTGCTATCAAACGGAGGTATGATCTTTAATGACAATAATGTGTGTCTATGTCTACACTTGTATTTTCCCAAAAAAGACCATTATTCTGGGCGAACCTACAAGGTAAAAGACCCCCAAACTTAGTGTAAAACTCAAAGGCCTTTCAATGTCTTTCAGTCTAATATCATCATCTTAGATGAAAAGACTATAAATAAATAAACAAAATTTGTATGTCTTAAGTCATTGTTATATTTTAGCTGAAAAAGATGCATTCAAAGAAATTATTTCCTATAACATATACAGATTAATGATATCCCATTTGTTTGTTGTTCCAGAAATATCTTCAATGCAACTTCCATACCAAGCACAAGAAGTTCCTATTCTATTTTAACTAGAACATGATATAAACGACTGCTTTTGATCAATGTGTCAGTATGTCAAATAAAAGTGCTAAGATTTGTGAATAATAAACTGACTGTGGGAATATTTTAGCTTCTTTTTTTAAAATAATTTTTGGCCCTTCCTAGAAGTGCATTGTCATTATAATTAAGATATAATGAAAGAATAGAATCTTTTTCTATTTTTGTGTTGAAATTTTATGTCGACAGACTATTTCCAGAGATCATACAGGAGATCAAGGAGGAAGAGGATGATAAAAGAGTCCAGAAGGCAGTCCAGCAAGGCCAGCAGGGGCAGTGGACAACATGGGAAAATGCACTCCAAAGGAGCCTCAGCTGGAGCGACATGTGAAACATGGCCCATCTGAGGATCAGTTTCATCCTAAGATCTGTGTACGACCTCCTTTCCTCTAATACAAAATTGGTGAAATGGGGGAAAAAGATGACCCTGCGTGCCCACTCTGCCATGGTAAATAAACAGTGGAACATGTCCTCGGCTCATGCAAAGCGGCGTTGAGCCAAGGATGGTACACATGGAGGCACAACCAAGTGCTAAAAGAAATTGCACACGTGGTGAGCACTGTCCGAGGAGCACCACCCCCACCAGAAGTTCCAGTAGAGTTCCGCTCTGCAGAAGACAATAAGGTCTGGCCAGGAACAGCTGTAACATCCAAAGCATGGAAAAGTGGGCTGCTTGATGGTGCCGAAGATTGGGAATGCACAGCTGACCTACCAAAGGGAAAGAAACACCCAGAATTCATAAGCAAGAGCGGCATGAGACCTGACATAGAACTCCACTCCAAGGCAACGAAACAAGCGATTCTGATTGAGCTCACTGTACCATACGAAAGCAGAATGGAGGAAGCCCACATCTACAAGACCGAGAAGTATGTTAGTCTAGCCGGCAGGCTGAGAGAATCTGGCTTCCAAGCCAAAGTCCTCGCCATAGAGACTGGTGCAAGAGAGATTGTGAGCGCAACTGCCTACAGTCCAATGACACAGCTGTCGATTTCTGGCAGAGAGAGGACACAGGCTCTCAAGGCAATGGGCAGAAGCAGCAGAAAAGAGTTCCAGTTGGATCTGGTCGATGTGGAGTGATGGCCTAGAGGTAACGCGTCCGCCTAGGAAGCGAGAGAATCTGAGCGCGCTGGATCGAATCACGGCTCAGCCACCGATATTTTCTTCCCCTCCACTAGACCTTGAGTGGTGGTCTGGACGCTAGTCATTCGGATGAGACGATAAACCGAGGTCCCGTGTGCAGCATGCACTTAGCGCACGTAAAAAGAACCCACGGCAACAAAAGGTTGTTCCTAGCAAAATTCTATAGAAAAATCCACTTCGATGGGAAAAACAAATAAAACTGCACGCAGGAAAAAATACACCAAAAAAAAAGGGGGGGGGGGTGCCGTAGTATAGCGACGCGCTCTCCCTGGGGAGAGCAGCCCGAATTTCACACAGAGAAATCTGTTGTGATAAAAAGAAATACAAATACAAATGAGGAATGAAAGTTAACTTCATTTCCCTACTCAAACTAGGCAAACGACAGCTCAGTGGTTAAAACGTCTGCCAGAAAAGGTGACTCAGTCCTAAAGTGGCCACCACCCTGGAGGCGCAGGTTCCAACCTGCTGAGGACCAGTAAAAAAAAAAGAAAAAAAAAAGAGTAAAACAGGCGGCAATACAAGGGCATTCAGGAGTCATGACCTGGGAGCGGCCCTGCCCCCTTATGCTGTAAGGAGTAAAGGGCCGAAACACTTGACTGAGGAGTGCGGGGGGGGGGGGGGGGGGGGGCGGAGGGGGGGCTTCTTCTCTGAAGACCTTTTACTGTCCAGCTCTCTCTAGAGTTTCTAATCACCGGGTCATATGTGTTGCCCAAATGGTCTTGAGACTTTGGGAAATAATAATAATAATGATAATAACAATAACAACAACAACAACAACAAGGAGACTGCGAAGAAAAGGAAAGATAGAAAGAAAAGAAAGAAAGAAATGTTCTACACAATTCTTTTCCTATGTGGACTGTAGTGTAAATGCTGAGAACAGACTGGTCATCTTCATCAGTTTTCCTGATGTTTGGTTGGGGATTTTTTTTTCCCACCTTCTTTTTTTTTTCCTCGTCTCATCGGATTCAAACAGAAATCCTCAAGAGATGAATGACAGTACAGGTGAATCTTGTGCAACTAATGTCGAAAAAACAAACAAACAACAAAAACAACAACAACAACAACAACAACAGAGAAGATGGGAGTGTGTGAAGAATGGAAAAGTGGAAGCTTTATGTTGAAGTCCACAACTATTTTGAGTTGCCGCAAGGAAAGGCCATTCAATAAGACACGGTATCCCTTGGCAACTGTCAGGCAGGTTTTGTTCTGACGGCATGTAGTGAGAGAACAGAGGCAGGTCAACGGAGGCAAAGAAAGGGTTAACAGGGTTTTTTCGGTGCACCAAGGAAAGGGTTAAAAGCACTTACCAGGAGTGTCGTTTTGTTCACGTCTCGGACAGTAGTAGAGGTTGATGTGTAACACATTGTGCGATTTAAGAAAAAATAAATAAATAAATGAAATGCTGATTAGAATGTGT
>NC_134896.1:15508643-15511143 GCF_041734735.1 Babylonia areolata | reverse complement strand
CACACCGTAAATGGAACACACACACACACACACACACACACACACACACACACACACACACACACACACACACACACACACACACACTGTGTGTGTGTGTGTGTGTGTGTGTGTTATCTTTCCTATCGCGTTTTTGTTTGTGCAGTGGGTTCTTTTACGCGCGTAAAGATTATGGTGTAAACGGGACCTTGGTTTATCATCTAATTTAAAAGACTAGCATTTAGAATGCCAAACAATGTCTACTGGAAGGGGTTGGGGGCGTTTGGGAGAGGGGGGGGGGGTGCTGTGGTAAAAGAAATAGTGGTAGTTGCAGGAATCGAATATCGAAGATACACTTCTTTATTTACGAAATGCATTGCATTGCATTGCATTGCAGTGCAGTGCAGTGTATTGTATTGTATTGTATTGTACCACGTTTTTGTCTCAACAGATTCCGTTGTGTGAAATTCGGACTGCTCTCACCGGGGGGAGTGCGTCGCTACAGTACAGCGCTACCCTTTTTTTTGTTGTTGTCTGCAAGTATATTTGTTTCACTATGGAAGTGGTGTTTTTGTTTAATGTTGCCATGGGCATCCCCCTTTGTTGCCTTTTGGTTTTTCGTTACGTGCACTAAGTGTCTGCTGCACACGGGACCTCGGTTTATCGCCTCATCCAAAAGACTAGAACCCAGACCGCCACTCAAGGTCCAGTAGATGGAGGAAGGGGGCGGGGGGGGGGGGGGTTAGTAAAAATCCCGGTCGGTACATTGGACTAGAACTAAAAATTGTTGTTAAAAAAAAGTATTGCTACCCATTTTGGTCGATAATCATAAGAGACAAATACGCACAGCATTATTTTGTATAAAGTAGGTTGCATGTTGCCTAGGGTACTGAATTACACCTTTTAATGGTAACTTCCGAGTTCTAGGTAATTCAGTGAAGAAAAGATAATATCGGTGGAAGGCGTTTGTGTGTTCCTTCTCCTTCTGTGTTCCTAGGCTGCATCTGCCAAGCTCACTTGTATGTACTAGTGGGCTTTACGTGCACGACCGTTTTTACCACGCCATATAGACTACCACACTCCGTTTTCAGAGGTGCGCATGCTGAGTATGTTCTTGTTTCCATAACCCACCGAACGTTGACATGGTGGACTACATGATATTTAACGTACGTATTTGATCTTCTGCATGCGTATACACATGAAACGGGTTCATGCACTAGCAAGTTCGCATATCTGTTGATTCGGGAGATCGGAACATTTCCAACTTAAACCATCAGACGCCGCGCGACTGGGCTTCCAACCTGGGTCCCTCAGATTGACAGTCCAGCGCTTTAACTCTCTCCATACGAACGGCGAAAGAGACGACGTTAACAGCGTTTCATCCCAATTACTATCATCAAAATATTGCAAGCGGAACGCTCTTATACTGAAGAGGTGAATGTTGACAACGAATACCACAGTTCCGACGACGGAAGCTAAAGGTTGGGTCATTCAGACACCCACTGGATATCCGAGGGTCTGTGTAGAGGAGAAGTGAGAACTGGCCGTACTGAGTGAGTTAACCAGTCGGATGTTGTGTCCGTCATGTGTGTATAGTCATTTTGTATTTGTATTTCTTTTTATCACAACAGATTTCTCTGTATGAAAGTTGGGCTGTTTTCCCCAGGGAGAGCGCATCGCTACACTACAGCGCCACCCATTAAAAAAAAAAGTTCCTGCGTGCAATTTTATTTGTTTTTCATATCGAAGTGGATTTTTCTACAGAATGTTGCCAGGAACAACCATTTTGTTGCCGTGGGTTTTTTTACGTGCACTAAGTGCATGCTGCACACGGGACCTCGGTTAATCGTCTCATCCGAATGACTAGAGGCCAGACCACCACTCAAGGTCTAGTGGAGGGGGAGAAAATATCGGCGGCTGAGACGTGATTCGAACCAGCGCGCTCAGATTCTGTCGCTGCCTGTGGCGAACGCGTTACCTCTAGGCTATCACTCCACATCGTTTATTTCATCTGATGCGGTCGAGGGGATGGGGGTGTTGCTAGTACAGCACCAACTAGCTCCCCCCACGCCCCCCCCCTGCCCCCCCCCTCCCCCCACCCCCGCTTTTTTTTTCCCTATTTTCTTTTCCCTTCCTCTTCTTCCCGACTAGCCAACCGCGCTTACAGCATGGATCACTTATGTATAGTGACCGCTTTCCACAGGAGTGACTGACCATCCACCAAATGAACCCTGAGTGTCACGACAGTCAACAGTAAATCATTAGTCGGGCGGCCTTCTCCTTGTCAGGCCGTCTGTTGTGGTGCTTTTCAAGTCCATTCTCAGGTGCTTAACTTGCCGTCACCGACCACTGCGAACAAAGCAGGGAATAAATCGTCCGCGCTCAGTGGTGTGTTACGTTGCTGGATAATACTGTTGGCTCCTTGGTAAGTTCCTGTGGGAGTGGTTCAGCATCCATCATAATAGTCATGGTCGTTGTAAGATGGCTGTCGTCCTGTAGATATCTTGTTTTCTCGTTGTTG
>NC_134896.1:15496143-15498643 GCF_041734735.1 Babylonia areolata | reverse complement strand
GGCGGGCATGCTGGTCGTGGCTGACTCTTACAACGGGATCATTAAGGTCCACCCGAAGACAGGTGGTGTATTCTCTGTTTGTTTGTTTGGGTGGTTGGTTGGTTGTGGTTGTGGTTTGTTTTGCTTGTTTGTTGTTGTTGTTGTTGTTGTTGTTGTGTGTGTGTGTGCGTGTGAGTGTGTGTGTGTGTGTGTGTGTGTGTGTGTGTGTGTGCTTCTTTTTGTTGTTTTGTTGTTTTCTTGTTACTCGTTTCTGACCGATATTTCAACACGTCTAAAATCTTATATAACCTTTACCCCCCCTGTCTTAATGGTCATATGCTGGACACAACTGACTATCATACTTAACAAAGAAAAGAACTTTTACCCCCTGTCCTGATGATCGCATGTCGGACACGACTGACTATCATATTTTACAAACAAAAACCTGAATCCACATGCAACGCCACTACCATACTTAACGAAGAAAAACCTTTTCCCACAAGCAACGCCACTACCATACTTAACAAAGAAAAACCTTTTCCCACAAGCAACGCCACTACCATAATTAACAAAGAAAAAACCTTTACCCACAGACAACTCCGCTACCATACTTAGCAAAGAAAAACCTTTACCCACAGACAACTCCGCTACCATACTTAGCAAAGAAAAACCTTTACCCACAGGCAAGACCACTACCATACTTAACAAAGAAAAACTTTTACCCACAGGCAACGCCACTACCATACTTAACAAAGAAAAACCTTTACCCACAGGCAAGACCACTACCATACTTAACAAAGAAAAACCTTTACCCACAGGCAACGCCACTGCCATACTTAACAAAGAAAAAACCTTTACCCACAGACAACGCCATTACCAAACTTAACAAAGAAAAACTTTTACCCACAGTTGACGCTACTATCATACTTAACAAAGAGAAAACCTTAACCCACAGGCAACGCTACAACCCCACTTAACAAAGAGAAAACCTTAACCCACAGGTAACGCTACTACCACACTCAACAAAGAAAAAACCCTTTACCCACAGGTAACGCCACTACTGTACATAACAAAGGAAAATCCTTTACCCACAGGCAACGCCACTCGGCTGGTGGATTCCCGCACCCTGAAGGTGAACGGGCGGCCCCTGAAGTACCTCAACGACCTGGCTCTGGCTGAGGACGGCAAGATCTTCTTCACCTCCTCCTCCAGCCGCTGGACCCTGGCCAAAGAAAGCAACATCGTCTTCGAGGCTGAAAACACCGGCAGGTTGGACTCTGGGGGTTCATTGTCGTTGGGCACTGGAGGAGTTAGGGAAACATCTCTTTAAAAAAAAAGTTATGTTTTCATTCACAAACATCGTCTTTAAGGCTGATACCTCTTGTACGTTAGACTAAAGACGCTGACTGTTGATGGTTCGAATACACTTTTAGAGTTACGAAAGTTATTTTTTTAAATAATTTCTTTGATAACCTTTGAAAGGTATGTTTTCCTGAACAAACATTATCTTTGAGGTTAACGGCAATGGCACTGAAGATGCCCGTGGTTTGAGGCTACTGCAAGAGCTAGTCGTAGCATTTTCTTTAGGAGACTACAGAGCCCAATCTGTGTTGTTTCAGACTGTTGTTGTACGATCGTACCCACTAGCAGAAACCGAACCTGTGTCATAACAGAACGTTGTCCTGATTGAACTCGCAATGGGGAACCCAACCTGCGTCGTTTCAGAGTGTTGCTGTACGACCCCCAGGAGAAGACCCCTGAGCGGCAGGTGAAAGAGGTGATCACCAACCTGACCTACCCCACAGGCCTGCAGCTGTCCAAAGAACAGGATTACCTGCTGGTGGCGGAGGGGACACGCTCCAGAATCCTCAGGTGAGTGAGTGGGTCGTAGGAGGTGACTGACCACATGTGTATGATAGTCAGTCGTGTCCGACCATGACCATTAGAACAGCAGAGGAGGCAACTACTGTCCCGACTGTCTGGGCTTTTAGCTGGAGAGTGTCTTGCCCAAGTCACATCCCCACTCTCTCGGCCAAGAGGGTTTTAGGAATGTCGGCGTTGGGATGGTTCCCAAAGGCCAGCTAGCCCCCAACGTTGCAGCACCAATCGCCAGCGCAATGTTGCCTCCTAGTTTGAGAGTCATAGTCCTTCGCAAAAGACTAAGCTGTAAATGATTTCCCATTGCGATGGAGAGACCATTGATCATACAGCTCTCACTTTGCTGTTGGCCCAACTGTAAACTTATGTCAATCTGTGACATGAGCTGAGTGCTGGGCCTGACTGAATGACCGACTGACTGAAAGACGCAGTGACTGGCTGACGGTGACTCTGAACTACCTGTGCAGAGCGTGGATAGGCCCCAACTCCCCCAAGCGCAACACCCTGGAGGTGTTCAGCTCCAACCTGCCAGGCATCGTGGACAAGGTCCGCCTGTCTCCCCGAGGCACTTTTTGGGTGGGGACGTCTCAGGCCCGCCACCACCGTCTGCCCAACGTGTTGGACAGCTTCGGTGACCACCTCA
>NC_134896.1:15483643-15486143 GCF_041734735.1 Babylonia areolata | reverse complement strand
CGAGGGACAAATATCTTGGTGTTGTGGGATATTGTATGCCCGCTAACTCCATGCTGTACACGAGATATCGATTTATCATCTCGAGCGCAAGACTAGTCACCCAGACCACTGGAAAAGAGCGCGTGGAGCGGTGGCCTTGTGGTAAACGCGCACTACTACAGGGAAGCGAGTGTGCACAGGTTCGAACCCTAAATACGATCCCGGAGGTTCACCCACGCACGCACCCAGCCCTATCTCCCCCTTCCACTAGACCTTGAGTGGTGGGATGGATGTTAACAAAGTAGTAAAGAGTGGTAACTCTCTCCATTCACAAGGTACACAACTTCAAGTCAGTGCTGCTTATGCCACCGATTCAGCTAACACACAGCTAACATAAAGGGTACAGTGGAACAAACACAGGCCTTCCTAAAAAAATAAAAAATAAAATAAAAAAAATTAAAAAAAAGCAAGCACCAGGCTTGTCCTAATACCGATCGTTTGACATGTGCACACAGCAGCAATGGCAGAAGGGCTGGATGTTAGTTATCCAGACGAGACGATAAACCGAAGCCCTGAGTGCAACATGTATGTACGCACGTAAAAAAGCCCATGGCAAAAGAAAGGGGTGTAGAAAAATCCAAGTTATTAGTAAATGAAATACCCTCACAGACAGTAAAAGGGTGGTGCACTGTGGCAACGTGCTCTCCCCAAGAAGCACAGATCGCGTGTACAAATAGGGCATTGTCCGCGATCTTCGTTAAAACGCTGGAATAAATTTTCCTGACCAAATACGTCAGACTGAAACAAAATCTCTTTTTTTTTTAAAGTCCCGACTCTTCTAAACACAGCTGCACAAAATGTGGTTTTCCGCATGTCTGGTGGTGGTGGTGTGTGTGTGTGTGTGTGTGTGTGTGTGTGTTAGGGCATAAAAGAAAAATCCCTCCCTTGTACTGCAAGTTTATCTGTCTGAAATTTCATTTCATTGTTAAAACGAATTCACTTAATTTCAAAATGTGAACAAAAAACAAACATTTGTTTTTAAATTAGGTTTTTGTCATCTTATCTGCAGACACATATCAATCAAAATTACTCCCTCGTTAGGGCAGGTGCCTGTTTAGGTAAGTCAGGTACTGTGACTCTCTGGTGAAAAACAGTTTTAACTCACTCAGTACGGCCAGTCCTCTCTTCTCCGCTACACAGACCCCTCGGATGTCCAGTGGGTGTCTGAATGTCCCAATCTTTAGCTTCCGTCGTCAGAATTGTGGTATTCTTTGTCAACATTCACCTCTTCAGTATAAGAGCCTTCCGCTTGCAATATTTTGATGGTGGTAATTGGGGTGAAACGCTGTTAACGTCGTCTCTTTCGCCGTTCGTATGAAGAGAGTTTAATAAAATATCCATTTCTTAACTCTTTCAGCCCTGCGGCGCCCAAGCAATTGCATGACGTCGAACTTTGTTTCAACAAAACGGTGTCCACATTCTATAATTGTATGCATCAACTGCAAGCAAAGGGAACTAATTAACTGTTGTGTGCGTGATTAGGGAATGACAAAATCGTGGTGGAAGTGGTGAATGCCCCTTGATGTGTGTGCTGTTTCGTCCTAGTATACTTGTCCTATATGTATTTTGTTTTTGCTAAGCGCCATAAATGCCCATTATCATTATTATTATTATAACTTCAACAGTATTTCCAGCTGGCAGTGTCCACAAACAAATTAATGTCAATGCGGAGGAGAAAATGGTTGATTTTGGTATATATTAACTATGCTTTTCTCCTTCCATCACTATGGCAGGGAAGCATATTGAGGCTGGCTGTAAACTCCCTAGAGTTGAATGGGTTAAGTCTCAAATCGATTGCGGAGAAATACAAACTGAGAGGGTTCGTGACAGATGTACCCCATAAGAGAACAAGAGTTTTCTTTAATCGTATACGAGTTATACACAATACACAATGCACAAACTTTATTGTCTATACTTTGGTACAGAGATTTTCTTTTTGGCAGCAGCACATGTCCAACATAAGAAGAAAACAACAAACAAATAAAATGACTAGAAAATAAAAAGATAAATTAAATGGCACCAAATGGAAATAGCTATATACAAATATACAGTTACGTGCCTCTCCAATTCAGTCAGCCAAACCGCATTGCACATCTACCCCCCCCCTCCCCCCCGCCCCCTCCGCCCCCCCCACCCCCCCCCCCCCACCCCCCCCCCCCCACACACACACACACACACACCACGCACACACACCACGCGCACACACACACTCTCTCTCATCCCCTCTCAATCTGTCTCTCTCTTCACAATAAATGCAACTACAAAGATCATCAGAGATCATTATATGCGGAAGTGAAACAAATGCGCGGCCTCCGGATGTAGTGGAATACTGTGCAATGTGTGGAGTGGCGTGATGGCCTGCAGGCAACGTGTCCGCCTAGGAAGTGAGAGAATCTGGGAGCACTGGTTCGAATAGAAATCACGGCACAGTCGCCAGTATTTTCTCCCCCTCCACCAGACC
>NC_134896.1:15456143-15463643 GCF_041734735.1 Babylonia areolata | reverse complement strand
CTGCTCTTCTGATGGTCATAGTTGGACATGATTGACTACGATAACCTCCTCGCCTACCGCACTCCTCTCCCCCCCCCCCACGCCCTCTCCCCCTCCTCCCCCTCCTCCCCCCCCCCTCCCCTCACACACACACAGTTGTCCGGATGGTGTGGTATGCACGGATCAGTGAAACGGAAAAGGGTGTGGCGTTGTGCCTGCAGATGGACAATTTATATTTTCACCCCGGGTCGCCACACGAAGTAAATATGAAAGTAGAAAATAAACCAAAAGATAATGAAAAATAGACTAATAATGATAATGATAATAATGATGACGATGATGATGATGATGTTAGTAATAATAATAATGATAATGCTAATGATGATGATGATAATAATAATATGATGATGATGATAATAATAATAATGATGATGATGATGATACTACTACTACTACTACTACTACTACTACTACTACTACTAATAATAATAATAATAATAATAATAATAATAATATATAATGTATAATAATAATAATAATAATAACAATAATAATAATAATAATAATAATAATAATAATAATAATAATAATAATATAATGATGATGATGATGATAATAATAATAATAATGATAATAATAATGATAATAATAATAATAATAATAATAATAATAATAATAATAATAATAATAATAATGATGATGATGATGATGATATAATAATAATAATAATAATAATAATAATAATAATAATGATAATGATGATGATGATGATGATGATAATAATAATAATAATAATATAATGATGATGATGATGATTTTAAAAGATATATTCTCTTTTTTTCTAAAAACCAAAAAAAAAAAAAAGTGTCTGGGGAAAGAAGAGAGGACGGTGGTTGCGGTGTTTCGTTACACCGAATCATCAAATTTGGAGGAAGCGAGTGGGGAGGGGGGGGGGAGAGGGCTGGCGGTTTAAGGAAAATGACGGGAGTTGGGTTACTAGTAGTGGAGGGAGGCAGGAGGGAGGGAGAAGGGGGGGGAGAGGAGTGGTGCGGACGGAGAGGGAGGGTAAGGATCACACCCTGTATCCGTGACTGTGTGAAAGTGACTACTGGTTGTTATGTGTTGTTGTTGGGATTTTTTTGTTGTTCCCGTGTCCGAACATTACGTTTGTGGTGGTCTGGGCAGTCTGTGCTCGTCTGTTTAATTGTCTGTCTGTCTGTCTGTCTGTCAGTTTGTCTGTCTGTCTCTTGTCTCTGTTTGTCTGTCTGTGCCTTTGTTTCTCTCTATCAGTCTATCTGTCTGTACGTAGGCCTATGTCTCTGTCATTCTCTCTCACTCTGTGTCTGTCTGTCTCTGTCTGTCTCTCTCTCTCTCTGTCTCTCTGTCTCTCTGTCTCTGTCTCTCTCTCTCTCTCTCTCTCTCTCTCTCTCTCTCTCTCTCTCTCTTCTGTCTGTCTGTTTATCTGCCTGCCTCTAGTTGTTTCACCCTCTGTCTCTCTCTCTGTCTCTGTCTCTCTCTGTCTCTGTCTCTCTCTCTCTCTCTCTCTCTGTCTCTCTCTCTCTCTCTCTCTCTCTCTCTCTCTCTCTCTCTCTCTCTCTCTCTCTCTCTCCCACGCCCCCTCTTTTCGCATTCGCATTTCTCTTTCACGTTCTCTCTCTCTCATTTCATATGTGTGTCTCTATCTGTTTTGTCTTCTCTCTCTCTCTCTCTCTCTCTCTCTCTCTCTCTCTCTCTCTCTCTCTCTCTCCCTCGCTCTCTCATTCATGCACGAACCCGTAGATACGCACACACGCAAACAAACGTCACACAAGGGTGAAGCTAGTTCCTATGACGGCTGATATATGTGAGACTGGACCTCTTTCAAGTCGGCGCCGATACAAGCGATCCATTGTTCCAGATTATTTTTTTTTTTTTCCGGCAAGTAATCAAACAACGCTGGCACCGAAGACCTGGTCATAATTCTGTCACGTTTCACACGCCGGCCGGGGGCAAGAGTGTTCCACAAGCAACGAACACACGCACGCAGGCATGCACGCACGCACTGCCACGCGCGCGTGCACTCGTTGACACGAACAGGCGATCGCCTTCTCGCCTTCCCTCTTCTACACACACACACACACACACATGCACACACACACACACACACACACACACACACACATATATATATATATATATGCACACACACTTGCACGCACGCACAGAGCGAGAGAGAGAGAGAGAGAGAGTCTCACATCAGCAGGAAAGAGGAGGTACCTCCTGCACACTGTTTATAAAGATTCGCCCTCTCCTTCCTCTTCCCCCTTCCCTCCCTCCCTCTCTCACCCGCCAACCTTTTACGCCACCACCACCACCACCACCACCACCCCTTTCTGTGCATTGCCTTTCATCCTCTCTAAAGAACTTGTCAAGAGATTTACATCCATAACCTGACAACACCCGCTTCCTATCTGCAGTCATCGCCACACTCATTTTAATGAATCAGCCTTTTTTTTTTCAATTTAGACTTTAACCCTTTCACCGCCAAGCTCGTATTTATGCACAGGCGTGGTAGAGGAACCATGTCACTGAAAGGTGACCATTCATTGGTCTGTTATCCATGAACCTACTGCTCTTAATGTTCGGTGGTAGGATAGGCCATATTTTCTATACATCGCAGGGGGGTGGGGGGGGGGAATTCCCAGCTATTCTTAGCCACTGTCTTTTCTGTGTTTATACCACAAGGGAATTTTGTACTCTAAATTGACTGGCGGTGAAAGGGTTAAAAAAAATGTAACTGTCGTCCAAGGCCTCCCTGTGAGTAGCAAATCCATCTTGAACTTTGTGTCGTTCAAGTTTGTCAGTAACAAACTATAGAGAGTGGTAACTCTCTCTGTACACAAGGTATGACGCAACTCCAATGTACCATTTATTTACCTGTGTGCCAGCGAAAACGGTAGTATAAAGCAGCATTGAGTTGAAGTTGTGTACCTTGTGTGTGTGTGTGTGTGTGTGTGTGTGGAGAGAGAGAGAGACACTGGACACTGGAACTGGACACTGGAATTATTTATTGTCATTGCCAAGAAAGGTCTTTTGACAAGGGGGCAACAACATAAATGCATATATTTTAGCTTCAAAACAACAAAACACTATATTTTTTTCTCTGAACCTTTCAGTCAGTTTAAAGCAAGAAAATATGCAATACTTGGAAACACTTAAGTCACATCCTGACAAAAACTCAACCAAACGGAACTAAAGAAAAACAACAATGTAATGATAATAAAATACCAAAATGAATGGGGACTGACTCGACCATCCATTCAAAAATACATCAAACCAATACATACTGCCTCAACAATACACTCAAGTATGCAATGTTATGTTTTCTGTTTTTTTCCAAATAAAATAACAACTTCTGTACTAACTATAATTGTCTTCTATGCTGTTGATACTATTCTGACTTATGTACCTTTGGGAGAGAGAGAGAGAGAGAGAGAGAGAGAGAGAGAGAGAGAGAGAGAGAGAGAGAGAGAGAGAGTTATCACTCTTTATTGTTTGTTAATCATTAGCTCTTCTAGCCTCCTTATTATTTTATGCGGTGTCGTTCAATGTTTCCTTTTTTAGTGACAAAATCCCCATTGACCCTCATAGCAAAGCATCGTTAGAGACATTTCCTATAAAGTATGGTCTTCTTACGGATCAAGAGAGCCTGTCATCTGCAACGAAAGCCTCATCTTAATTAATTAATTAATTAATCAATTAAGCAGAGGGTGCATGTGTGTCTGTCTGCACCACATTTTTCAACACAGAATACTACCAGTAATGATTATCTTCTTCTTCTTTGTTTCTCTGTGTGTCTTTTACAGTAATCAGAAGTGCTGAGCAGCGCTACCTTGCAGGTAGTTTCAATCTTCGCTTTTTTTTTTTTTTTTTGCTTTTTTTTCCCTTCTTCTTCTTTTTTTAAGCACTGAACTAAGTTCATTTGGATTTCGATATACCCCAGAAAACGGAGTATGGCTGCCTACATGGCGGGGGGTTAAAAACGGTCATACACGTAAAAAGCCCACTCGTGTACATTCGAGTGAACGTGGGAGTTGTAGCCCACGAAGGAAGAAGATTTCAATATATTAGAATGTTGTGCGGGTTTGTAAATGGATGTACGAGTTGACTGATAATCCATTTGCCGTCTGTTAACACAGAGTAGAATTTATATATAAAAGGGTGGGGGATGTTAACGCACATGTATTATGGTCCGTGCAAATTCGTTCTTTTGATAATATAATAATTGTGTGTGTGTGTGTGTGTGTGTGTATTGCGCGCGCGCGCGCAACTCAAAATTGTTTGTACTTGAACTGTTTTCCGCAAAAAGCTCTAAGAATCAGAAGTCAAGCAAATAAAATTAGCAGCTTACAGTCTCAAATGTTATGGTACTGAATTCATGACTGCCTTATTAGTGGGCTTGTTATCGCAAATCAGTTTGCGCTGACGTTTTAAAGCCCGCTTCCATATCTGAAATGTAGAATAAATCATACAGATGAAGAAAAGAAATGGAAGCAGCGCTTACGATTGATTTTAAGAAAGATAGGGACAATTAAAATTTTACTAAATGCTGCAAGACAACAGTCTGACGCGAAGAGTATACCATTACGAACACAGCGTCCGCATTCCAAGCTCGTCTCGCGCGCGCCTGTTTTCCTTTGTTTCAAGCTCACTAGCTGGTTCCAAGGTCGTGGCGCACTGGATGTGAAATCGGCGCGAACCTACAATCTTGTTTTCAATGATCGCTTCTTCTGTCTGCCAATGTAAGGATCGGGATGAATAGATGAAAAGGTATGAAAAGTCACTTGATTGGTTTCTTTCCTTAATTATTGTTACAATTGCCACGGATGCCCGTTAGAGTCTAATCAAAATTGTACTTCCGTTTGGCAGCAGACGACACACTGCAGTCTGCCGGCAAGTCAAGCCGATCTATGGTGTCCTTTTCATATCAAGATCTCTCTCTCTCTCTCTCTCTCTCTCTCTCTCTCTCTCTCTCTCTCTCTCTCTCTCTCTCTCTCTCTCTCTCTCTCTCTGCCTCCCCCCTCTCTTTCTTTCATAATCATAAACAAATAATTATGAGTATTTCAGACAACAAATGGAAGACACGCACACACGCACGCACGCACGCACGCACGCACGGACAACACACACACGCACAGACATGATAAAAGGAAGTTGTTAATGCTTACCTGAGCTTGTTTTCCTCTGCTGTTTATTTGTTCGAATATATGTATATATATATATATATATATATATATATATATATATATATGTGTGTGTGTGTGTGTGTGTGTGTGTGTGTGTGTGTGTGTGTGTGTGTGTGTGTGTGTGATACCCATAAAGGCAGATAAAAGTCACCCACATACTTTTTTTTTTATTCTAATGATATCAATAAAAGATTGTGTGTGATTTGATTTTAATATGTCACACTCATAATTTGAAAGAGGTTCACATGCCTATTCATTTAGAGTGAGAGAAGGGAAACAAATGAAAGTAGTCATCAAGATGCGTATACATTACATTAAACTGAACTATTTCTTTCTTTAAATTATTATCATATATACTTTACTCAGGATAAACAACCTACTCAGGATAAACAACCATGGCTGGTCGACAGTACTGCCTGATTGGTCCCACGAGTGGTCAACCTACACGTCCATGTGAGCTGACCCCTATAGACTGGACAACTTGTATACTGTGCCAAACAAAAACCAAAGAAACTCTCACCTGTCCTGCTAAAGGAAAGCGTGATTGCTCTGGTTACAAGTATGTGGCCGAAAACATTAGGAAATTCCAAGATCTCGAAGAAATGCCCATTTCACTTCACCATGATATTCTGAACAATGAGACGTCACTTGAAGAAACTTTTATACAAAACAATGCCTCATGGCACAAATCATGCAGAGATAAGATCAGTAACCGCATGTATGAGAGAACGAAAAGAAAAGTACAGGAAACTCGTCAGGATAACAGTCCCGTAAAAACCCGTAAGGTATGCCAAGAAGACGAAAAGCAAAAGGACAAATGTTTTTTTCTGTGGTGAATCCAATACAACAGATCGTTTGCACAAGGTGTCAACACTTGGACTTGACTCCAAAGTCAGACAATGTGCCATATTACTTCAAGACAAAACTTTGCTGTCAAAACTTGCTGAAGGGGACATGATAGCAACAGACTCAGTGTATCATAACAAATGTCTTCAACATTTGTATTATCGTGCTGACAAGGCAGAGAATTCACAAAGGGAGGAAGGTTCTGAGGAGACATTGGAAAGCATTGCCTTTGCAGAGCTAGTGTCCTTCATTGAAGAAAGCGCAAAGGACGATTGCACAGCACCTGTTTTTCAAATGGCCAGTCTATGTAAAATATATCAGAGTCGCCTGGAATCACTTGGAGTGACAAGTGGTGTACATTCCACACGACTGAGACAGAAGCTCCTTGCCACTTGCCCCATGCTTCATGAGTGTAGTACAGGCCGTGGAAAAGACATCAAGCTTGTCTTCAAACGAGGCATTCAACATGCCATTAGGAGAGCAACTGGCCACGACTCTGAAGCTCTTCTGCTAGCTCAGGTGGCCAAGATTGTTCGAAGAGACATTTTTTTCAGCAACGCAAACAGCTACGGATAAAGTGATTGAGCCCAAACCCACAGAATCCATTTCTCCTATTCTTCAAGCACTGATTACCATGATCTTAGATGGTCCAGGGAGGAATCTGAATCCAAAGGGAGAAAGTGACAAAGATGCTTTGACTGGGACTTGTCCGACACAGGCTGCATCAACAATCTGTCAGTTGATCATTTTCAACTGTAAACAGTTCCGTGGACAATACCAAAGGAACCAAACAACACACACACACACACACACACACACACGCACACATGCATGCATTTTGGGCCAGTAAGAAAACCTGGGAGTCAGAAAGAAAGAGAGACTGACAGAGCGACAGGGAGAGAGGATTATGTGCTGAATATGGCTATTTTTAGTAACATTGTTATATAATTTCATGTTTTTTCTGTCCCTTGCATAAAGATTTATAAGTACTAACAAAATGCTAAGCATCGGCACATTCGTGCAAAAGAACATCAGGCACGGGCATAATGGCCAGAGAGAGAGAGAGAGAGGGGGGGGGGGGTTGTACTGATATTTTCTATTTTTAGTAACAAATATGCTACTTTTGATGCCTTTTCATATATTTTTTCTATCAAAATGCCAAATGTATGCACTAATAATCGTCATAAAAATGCAAAAATAACAGCAAATAGGGAGGGAAATAGACAGCTCGTGTTCAAATCAGTCATCCGGAATCTAAATTTAGTGACCTTCATTTAAAGGTCACTGTGACCCCCAAATATTAGTCAAAAAGCTTGCTTCCATTTAAAATATTGATCTACATGCTTCTCCAAGCATTATAGTAATAAAGGCACCATTTGAGGTAAAAGTGCAAACTGACCCTAAAATCATTGCAATAACAAGCCCACTATATCAAAAAGACTTGAGTGTA
>NC_134896.1:15426143-15436143 GCF_041734735.1 Babylonia areolata | reverse complement strand
CTGAGCCTCCAGAGGACGGTATGTCATCAGGATGGGGATGGAGTGGGGTGGGAAGTGTGTATGTGTGTGTGTGTGTGTGTGTGTGTGTGTGTAGGGGGGTGCGGAGGGGGGCGGGTGGCTGTGTGTGTGTGTTTGTGTGTTGTGTGGAGGGGGGGAGGGGGAGGGGGGATGTGTGTGGGGGGGTGTGGGAGTGGGAGTGGGGTGGATGTGTGTGTGTGTGTGTGTGTGTGTGTGTGTGTGTGTGTTGTGTATGTGTGTGTGGGTGTGGGTGTGTGTGGAGGCGTGTGTGGATGTGGGTGTGGGTGTGTGTTGTGTTGCGTGTGTGTGTGTTCCGGACTATGTTGGGCGATAGATGATGACCATTTTTCAGATTATAGATAGATAGATAGATAGATAGATAGATAGATAGATAGATAGATAGATAGATAGATAGATAGATAGATAGATAGATAGAATGAAAGGTGTTAGAGTTCCAAGAACATTGTCAGCTGAAATACGAAATGCAATAAAACTCTCCACACACGCTGTCCACTATTTTCTCTTTTTCTTTTTGTTTCTTTAAATGTCTTCAAGAAGATTTTTTTTCAAGTGGACAGCGTGTGTGCTGAATTTTATTGTATGTCATGTAATATGTATATATATATATATATATATATATATGTGTGTGTGTGTGTGTGTGTGTGTGTGTGTGTGTGTGTGTGTGTATGTATGTATAGATATATATATATATATATATATATAGAGAGAGAGAGAGAGAGAGAGATGCAATGATAACAATATCAATAATAAAGTACTGATAAGACGGCTGGCAAATTCTTCATGGGTTGTGGCGAGGTGGGTTGAGGTAGGATGGCCAGTCAGCAGGGGAACAGGTTAGAGTGACTGGATGTTGGACTGAAATCAAGTTCGGGTGGGTTGGGTTGGGTTGGTTAACGCTGGGTGAAAAAGAGCGAGAGAGTGACGGCGTCACCAGCTGGAGTGTTCTCCCTTGGTCAGTTCCTTAATTAAGGCCCCTTGAGTTGTACACGTGTTGCGCTGGTTTGGACACTCCGGTGACAGTTGTACACGTGTTACGCTGGTTTGGACACTCCGGTGACAGTTGTACACGTGTTATGCTGGTTTGGACACTCCGGTGACAGTTGTACACGTGTTATGCTGGTTAGGACACTCTGGTGACAGTTAGTATGAAACAAATATTGCAAGATTAAACACATTGTGGATTGATAAAATTATTTTGATTGATTGATTGATAAAGTTAGAGGTGGACAACGTTTAGTTATTCCGCTCAGTTTAGTTATGTTCCAGCTTATAGGATGGGTGGATTTAGGGTGGAGGGAAGGTTGGGGGGGAGGGAGGGAAGAATGGAGAGAGGAAGGGAGGGAGGAAAAGATGGATGGATACATGGGTGGACGGACGGACAGACGGACGGACGGATGGATAAAAAACTATTCTGTGTTTTTGCATCCCACCCCCACCCCACCCCAAAACCAAACCAACCCCACAAAACAGTCACCATCGGCGGACCCGGGTCGCACGTGGTGGACCTGACGCAGATCACGGACCCCAACCTGCGCGCCCTGCTGACGCGGGTCAAGGACCGGCTGACCAAGTTCAGCGACCAGCAGGTGCGCTCCGTGGTGCTGGTGCTAGTCAAGCGGCTCTTCGAGGCCAAGATGCAAGCCCGACGCGCTCTCCTGGAGGTCACGCGCCTCCGGTCCGACCTGGAACGCCTCCAGGAGATGATCGGGCAGAGCGGCAGCGGCAGCGGCTCCGGAGGCATGGGAGGAGCGGAAGGTGGGGGTCAGGCTGCTACCAGCACCACCGCTGCTGCTGCTACTACTACTACTACTACCACTAACTCTTCTCCAGTGACAACGACGACACTCACTCCCAGCACCACCACCACAATGGTCACCACCACCCTGGATCCGTCACAGATGGGCGTGCCGCCGGACACGCTTGGGGGAAGCGGAGGAATGGGTGGCAGTGTGGATGGGGTCGGAGGAACAGGAGGAGGAAGGGAGACCGCCACCACTGCTACCACCACTACCGCCGCTGCCGCCGCCACCGCCACCACTACTACCACCGCCGCCTCTGCTACCGCCACCACTGCCACCACCACGACACAGCCTACCACCGCTAGTGCTGGAACCACGGAGAGTACGACAGCGGCTGTACCGTGACTGCTGCTAGTGGTGGTGGTGGTGGTGGTGGTGAATGTTATTTGTCGTGGATGTGGTGGTGGTGGTGGTGGTGGTGGTGGTCTTCTGACAGACTTAGGCAAGGGGGGAGGGGAGAGAGGGTGTTGTGTTTTGCTCACTGAGGTGGTCTTTAGGGGGTTGGGGTCGGGGGAAAAACTTATCATTATATTGATTTGATTCTTGTTGGGGTTTTTTTGTGTGTTTTTTTTTGTTTGTTTGTTTGTTTTGTTTTGTTTTTGTGTGTGTGTTTTGTTGTTTTTTTTATTTAGTTGGAGTTTATTCTATTTCATGCATCGTGAGGTATGACTTTTGTTTTTGTTTCATTTTACATTTTGTTTTGTTTTGTTCAAAATACATATGTAAAATTATCCAGAAGCCCTCCCTCAATAGCTGATGCTATGGGTAGACTTCGTTTTTTTATGTATGTATATATTGAATACGTGTATTTAATTTTATTTCCTTTATATCATTTCTTTTTATTTATTTCCGGTCAATATCTAAACGTTTCCAAGCAGATAGCTATGTGGATAGTCTGGATATCGTGTCTTATCAATATAAGTGATCTTTTTACCGTATAGTTCATTCATTAATTTATTGATCTATATTTTCATTTATATACTTATTCGTTTATCTATCTATTTCTATAGACCTGAATTTAGAAGACAATAAACATTCCTTTATCTTCAAATATTGTTTGCAAAGTCAAATTTACTTGAAATAAATGGCTGATACCAGTACATGGTTTCACTGACTGTCTGTCGGTCTATCTTTATATCTATGTGTTTATGTGCATGTCTGTATATAACACTGTGCTATCTGTCTGTCTGTCTGTATATAATTTATGTGTGCCTGTTGGTTTGTCTGGCCAAATGCGAATACGAGATGTCTAGTAAACCTGGACGATACACGATAAAGCTAACATTTTATATGAGCCTGAACCACGATCATTATCATAACAGACCCATCCAACCTTGCACGTATTCTTGCCTGGAAGAAGAGACAGAGAACTAATCTAACGGGTGTTGTTGTTGTTGTTGTTGTTGTTTTAAAACAATGTCAATCATCATTGATCTGTATTCATCGTCTACTTTACTTTGAATCCGGCACGCTTTATCTCTGACTGACAGAAGAACTTCAAGAACTCTCTCCATACGAACGGCGAAAGAAACGACGTAAACAGCGTTTCACCCCAAGCGGAAGGCTCTTATACTGAAGAGGTGAATGTTGATAAAGAATACCACAATTCTGACGACGGAAGCTAAAGGTTGGGTCATTCAGACACCCACTGGACATCCGAGGGGTCTGTGTAGAGGAGAAGAGAGGACTGGCCGTACTGAGTGAGTTAAGCCTGGATTAAACCTTGTACACATAACCCTGACAGGTAAAGACAAAGAAACACAACACTCATCAACACAAATCACTGACTCAGAACTACTCCTCCTGTCAACATCAGTCTCATGCCACAGGACTTCCGCTTCAGTCCAGACTTCCATCTACCGCCTTCGCACAGGACACTGCGGCCTCCGAGCACACCTGAAGAGGATTGGAGTGGCAGCCACATCCCTATGTGATTGCGGCCAGGCTGACCAGACTCCATCCCATATTCTCCAAGACTGCCCCCTGTATGAGAAGATGCGGCAGCAGTCCTGGCCTGGGGGTGCTGACCTCAACACCAAGTTCTGGGGGACGGTAGCCGATCTTCACCGGGCGTCCGAGTTTGTGGCATCCCTCGGACTTCGACCCTGACTGCGTAGCTGTCGAACGCAAAAGAAAGAAAGAAAGAAAGTCCAGTTAACATTTTCTCACACAAAAAATCATAGCCAGTTCTAAACTGAAATATACCAACAAATCATTTAAGACTTATACGCTTCAAAATTTGTTTGCTGTTATCTAATCTATATGTATGGACATATTCGACGACAACAACAACAACAACAACAAAACCTAGACATAGACAGTGCAATGGCAATGCAGTTTCAGTTTCAGTTTCAAGGATGCGTCAGGGCTCGCGGACTGATCCATATATGCTACACCACATAATAAAGGAGGAAGCAGATGTCTGATCCTCGCATTAACTCTCTCCGTACGAATGACAAAAAAGGCGACGAGGACAGCGTTTCACCCCAGCTGACATCATTAACAGGTTTAAAGCGGAAGGTTCTCACATTGAAGAGGTGGATATAAAAAGAAGAATACCGCATTTCTAACGGTTTCTAACGACGAAAGCTATAGGCTGGGCCATTCAGATACCCACTGGACATCAGATGTGGTTTCTTTGGGGAGAAGACAGGGAGAGGGTTTGCCGTCCTCAGTGAGTTAAGCCAACACGCTGGTCAGGCCTTGAGAGCCTATCCTAGATTAGTGTCAAACAATAATGTAAGGTAAAATAGATAAACAAAATAAGTAAAGTAAGTAAATACACTGAAATTAAAAAAAAATCACTAAAAAAAATGAAACATTCCCAGGTATATACCAGGGCAGATAGTAAGGGTAAATTGCCTTCGGGTTTGTAGGCCCGCAGGTAGGTTCTTGTGTTCCTGAATACCAGATATTGCTAACCCTCGGGCAGTTTGCCTTGCCTCAGGCAGATTACCCGCAGGCCCACATTTACCCGCAGACAAGATGGTCTCTTGACTACGGCCCCAAATGGGTGATGGGTTGCTCATCAGTGTTCTAGCAAAATTCTGCTCAGTGCATGTCTGTACATAATGTTGCGCTATCGGTCCAGGTCAACATATGTTCAGACCTGCTAGTGCCTGAACCCTCTTCGTGTGGAGACGCACGCAGAAGATCAAATACGCACGCCAAAGATCCTGTAATCCATGTCAGCGTTCGGTGGGTTATGGAAATAAGAACACACCCAGCATACACCCCCTCCCCCCCCACACACATACACACCCTCGCCCCCGAAAACGGAGTATGGCTGCTTACATGGAGAACTAAACAAACAAGTTGGTCATACACGTAAAATGTTGCATGTCCGTCTGAGTGTGTATGTGTGCGTGCCTGACATCTGATTGAATGGTACAGGAAACGAATGATGAGCGCCCAATGGCAGCGGTCAGTCGGCTCTACCCAGGTTGGTAGCCTGTCGTGCAAACGACCCCGTGTTTAAAGAGCGCTTAGAGCTTGGTCTCCATTCAGTACTACAGCACCAGCATGACGCCAAGCTACAGGGGTTCTTCATTTTCTGGATATACAGTCTTCAGCTGCTGAACGTATACGGGCCTGGTCAGAAAGTTTGTTTTTTCGGAGGGGGAGGGTAGGAGTGGGGAAGATGGGTTCCCACATCACACACACACACACACACACACACACACACACATCCAAAACACACACACACACACACACACACACACACATATCCAAAACACACACACACACACACGCACACACACACACACATCTTCCCACTGCCCCCCTCCCCCCCCCCCCGATCCCCCCCCCCAACACACAGACACAACTACACACACACACACACACACACACACACATTTCTGCATGATTTTAACAAGTGTAGTACCTCAAACACTAACTCGGAATCAACACAGAAATTGTTCGGTTTTTTTTTTATATTATCTATAGTCTGTTCATCTAAGATGATATGAGACTGGAACACAGAAAAGAATGTTAAAAATGTCTCGTGTAAAATGATTTTTAAAATTTAAGGCCATCTAATTCGCAGTGAGTTCAGCTGTAAAAATTGATTTGTTGTTTTCAACATGAAGCGATTTCTTTTGTTTTCAGATCAGGCATTGAAGACACAGAACCTCTTTTTTTTTAATCAGTTACTGATCCGTCTGTATACATTTTCATATGAGTTGGGTATTTAGTTTGAATAAAAGATTCTAAATAACTGGCTAATATGTTTTTATTGTCGTCTTTTTTCCCCCTTCTTTCTTTTTAATTGGCATGGTCAATATCACACGGGGCTTTTTGTTGTTTCCAAATGGGAGATGGTAAAAAGGATGGCCTGACAAATACCGAATCTTTTTTCTGAATAGAAATCTCAGAACCCCCTATCATAATATCAGGGGTATAATTATGTTGCCTTTGTTATCTGAGAGAAATTGATTTCGCTCGTTTCAGAACTTCTACTTCGGATCTAAGTATAATTCTGGTTTTTAAAACGTTTTTGGATGTTTGTGCTTTTATTCAAATTTAGCGGAGGCAACATATGATTCTTTGTTTTTCCTTTTTTTTTCCTTTTTTTTCATTACTAAACAGTCCAATATGCAAGTATTCATAGAAGTAGGGTTTGATTTTCTTCTTCCTTTTATTCTAAAAATCAGGAATGGCAAAATATTGAAGCATTAAGAAATCATCAAACACATGTACGCACACAGGCACGCACGCACGCATGCACGCACACACACACACACACACACACAACAACAACAACAACAACAACAACAACAACAACACAACAACACACACACACACACACACACACACACACACACACACACACACACACACACACAATGACAGCTCAGTCGCCGATATTATCTCCCCCTCCACTAGACGCTAGTCATTCAGATGAGACAATTAACCGAGGTCCCGTGTGCAGCATGCACTTAGCGCACATAAAAGAACCCATGGCAATAAAAGGGTTGTCCCTGGCAAAAATTCACTACAAAAATCCACTTCGATAGGAAAAAACAATTAAAACTGCACGCTGGAAAAAAAAAATTAATACCAAAAAAGAGTGGCGCTCTCAGTGTAGCGACGCGTTCTCCCTGGGGAGAGCAGCCCGAATTTCACACAGAGAAATCTGTTGTGACAAAAAAGAGAAATACAATACAATACACACACATGACTCCTAGTGAACAAGCTGAAATCGATGAATAACACACACACACACACACACACACACACACACACACAGGTCATCAAACACTGCAGAGCTACACATTAATCACAGGGCAGAGAAAGGCTTCTGAAAACGAGTATTACTTCCTCCCATGACGATCGAGTGAAAGCAATACTCATTTTCAGTAGCCTTTCTCTACCCTTTAATTAAAATGTAGCTTGTATAGATTGTATCAATCACTGGGAAGTGCGAAGAAGATGTGCGACATTGACATTCCTACCTATAGATCGACGGGCGCAATAGCCGAGTGGTTAAAGCGTTGGACTTTCAATCTGAGTGTCTCGGGTTCGAATCTCGGCAACGGCGCCAACCGATAGATCACCAGGACGAAACTTAGCTTGATCAAGACGTAGGTGAAACGAACATACTTGACAATCTGTAAGCGAAACAAGCGAAGGCGAAACTTTGTGCAAACCGCAGTTTCAGTTTCAGTTTCAAGTGTCCGAGCAAAGCCTGCAGACTGATCCATATATGCTACAACACATCGGCTTAAATAAATAAATAAATAAAAAACAAAGAAAAGGGAGCAGATGCCTAAACGCATAATTAAACCCAACGCGCGGTTCAGACCTTTGCTAGCCTGCGGTTCGTTTGTACAAAACATTTCAACAATCCAAATTCGACTTGATTCTTTCCACATCTTTGTTGTATACATCAACATTACGTACCTTTCTAAGTATGTCAAATATTTATTTTAAAATAAAATAAAATAAAAATAAAAACATAGTGTTCTTCAATATTGTTTCGGCGTTTTACTGTAATGATTTTGACTGCCCTCAATCAGAACACTTTAAGCGCTGTGGCCTGGTGTGTAGTGTGGTGTGGTGGGCTATTTAACAAGGGAAATAACTGTATTTCTAGTGCCTGACTCCGAGATCCTGAAAGTGTTAATTTGAATACAAGACTAAGACTTAGTCCCAATAATTTGTATAACGATCACCAGCCGTCAAACTAAAGCCAACGAAAATAATTCATCACATGCTTAAGCGCACTATAAGTTTTTAGCTTGCTGTTGTTCTACTGTTTATATGTACATCACACACACACACACACACACACACACACACACACACACACACACACACACACACACACACACGTTTCAAGTTGTAATTATCCTTTCACTCCTATTGGAGTATGGAGGATAACTGCAAAATAATCTTTTCATGCCCAGAACAAACATTTCCAAATACACAACAATGTCGCATAAAAGTTGAGAAAACACAAATGTCTTTTTTTTTTACTCCAAAAGTGTAGCTAGGCAACATTTGCAAATCTGATCATCTTACTTACAGCTAAAATGACTTTTTTTTACCTCCCTTGAGCATATTACAAAAGTTAAAAACCGATTTTGGAGACAAATATTTTTTAGGAACATATCTATTTCGTAACTGATTATAATTGGGACATTCCATTATAAAATGAAACTCATCCCCAATCACAGATATGCTTACAAAGCCGTAACTCTCGTGGTATGCCTTTGTGTCTCCCTGTCTCTATTTCTAGCCTATGATTACTACTTAGAAATCTGAAGAAGCTGATAACGTAATTATCAGGCATTTGACTTATTTATTTGTATTTGTTGTATTTGTATTTGTATTTCTTTTTATCACAACAAATTTCTCCGTGTGAAATTCGGGCTGCTGTCCCCAGGGAGAGCGCGACGCTACACTAAAGCGCCACCCCCTTTTTTTCCTCTTTTTTTTCCTGCGTACAGTGTTATTTGTTTTTCCTATCGAAGTGGATTTTTCTACAGAATTTTGCCAGGAACAACCCTTTTGTTGCCGTGGGTTCTTTTACGTGCGCTAGGTGCATGCTGCACACGGGACTTCGGTTTATCGTCTCATCCGAATGACTAGCGTCCAGACCACCACTCAAGGTCTAGTGGAGGGGGAAAAATATCGGCGGCTGAGCCGTGATTCGAACCAGCGCGCTCAGATTCTCTTGCTTCCTAGGCGGACTCGTTACCTCTAGGCCATCACTACACTCCATCATGATATGGTAACTTTTTTGTGTGTGAGTGTGTAAAGGCCCACTCGTAGATACCAACGAACGTGGGAGTTGCAGCCTATGAACACGGTGAAAAGTAAGTACCCAATATCAAGTCCTGAAAGATAGAAAGGGGGAAAAAAGGATTACTTTCTTGAAAAAACAACAACAAAAAAAACCAAAAAAACAAAAAAACCCACTATGGTGAAATGGGTTAGTAATGTAGAAAATAAGAAAGGGGCAGACAACAGAAAGAAAAAAAAAGGTGGAGGAGGGGGGGCAGAAACAAAGAGAGTGATTAAAAGAGAGAGAGAGAGAGAGAGAGAGAGAGAGAGAGAGAGAGATGAATTTTCTGTCACACAATTCTCATAAAATGGGGATACTTCTGATTACGGAAAGAACTCCAAGCATCCTTACATGACGGGGATTAGGGGGTGGAGGGAGGGGAGGGGACGAGGTGGTGAGTATATGTGGAAGGAAATGATATGCTAAGATGAAGCACTCCCATTTTCTAATAAATAAAGCACTACCTCTCATCTAACACTCCTTTTGTCCACACAATGAAGCACTACCCCTCCTCTAACACTCCCCTCGTCCACACAATGAAGCACTACCCCTCCTCTAACACTCCCCTCGTCCACACAATGAAGCACTACCCCTCCTCTAACACTCCTTTTGTCCACACAATGAAGCACTACCTCTCATCTAACACTCCCTTCGTCCACACAATGAAGCACTACCTCTCATCTAACACTCCCTTCGTCCACACAATGAAGCACTACCCCTCCTCTAACACTCCCCTCGTCCACACAATGAAGCACTACCTCTCATCTAGCACTCCCCTCGTCCACACAATGAAGCACTACCCCTCCTCTAACACTCCCCTCGTCCACACAATGAAGCACTACCCCTCCTCTAATACTCCCCTCGTCCACAC
>NC_134896.1:15411143-15421143 GCF_041734735.1 Babylonia areolata | reverse complement strand
CATAGGACGTCACCACGATCAATCACCAAGTCATCTCACGTAAGACCTTTACTACAATCACTTTGTCTCACGAATGGACTTTTACCACAATCACTAAAAATCACGTATGGACCTTTACTACAATCACATACAGACATTTACCACTGTCACTAAATCTTATTTGGCAAATATAACCTGCGTAGGCCTACATATCAACAACTTTGTGCAAAAAAAAAAAATCCTTGAAATCAATACAATTATAATAATAATACATTATTTTTTCCATAGCGCTTTCAAGCATCTCAAAAAGTGCTTTACAGTGATACATCAGTCAGACGCAAAGCACTCACGAACACACAAAATGTGAGAGCCTTTGTGAGGAGCCAGAAAAAGTCACTTTAATCCTTATGTTGTGCATTTTGAAAATCTGTTAAAAAAAACAACAACAAAAACATAGAGACTGGAAACTGAATGTGATCAAACACTTGTAATGGCAACACATACGTTTATTTTACAAAGGTTATGGACAAAAAATTATTTTATGGCCATTGGGGCAGTTCTTTTTTTTTTTTTTTTGGTTGGAAAGATTTTTTCCCCCTTATATTTAACATTTCACCACATCAGTGTGATTCAACATTCACATAGCAAAACATTTGGTCCATCAATGATCATCAAAAAAAAATCATTAATTTGTTGAGATACAAGGGTTATTTTTCAATATGATAATACTTATAATAGTAATAATAAGATGAAGAACAATAATAATAATAAAGAACAAGATAAACAAGATACCAAATGTCACATCATGGCATGTATTCATGTTGACATAGCTTCAAGGAGCACCAGTTTTTTGTTGTTTGTTGTTGTTGTTGTTGTTGTTTGTTTGTTTTTTATAAAGTGTTATTAAAGGATTAATATAATTATGTTATCCATTACCTGTGGCAGCTTACTTCTTTTATCAAAATTAATGTACAAACATGTCAAATTTTGCAGTATATTCATTTCTGATATTGTTAAAAATTCTATCAAACATGCATCATTCATATACTGTATTATAAAACCCACCTCTTCCCAAAATAGCCTCCCTTCCCTGCCTCTTCCTTGTCTTTTTAGTTTTTTTTCAGTTTTAGAGTTATGCTTGCGTGAGAATGACTGGTGCGAAAGCGCTTTGATTTGTTTATGCACAAGATTTAGCGCTATATAAGTACCATTATTATTATTATTTATTATTATTATGACAGTTTTCATTTTACTGCAGTTCATTCTTTGTCACTGTGTCCAGGGCTCGGCAAAGCTATGTAGGCGGGGCCACGTCCTTTCCTTTTGTCGCTTTTATCCTTCCCTGACGGAACTTAGGTACACATTTACACATGGATGGAGTGAGGTTTATCGGAGTAAAATGACCCACCCTAGAACACCACACCATGCTGAAACCAGGCTTCGAACCCTTCTCTCTCTCTGTCTCTGTCTCTCTTTCTGTCTCTGTCTCTCTGTCTCTGTCTCTGTCTCTCTGTCTCTCTCTCTCTCTCTGTGTCTCTGTCTCTCTCTCTCTCTCTCTCTGTCTCTCTCTGTGTCTCTGTCTCTCTCTCTGTCTCTCTCTCTCTCTGTCTCTGTGTCTCTGTCTCTCTGTGTGTCTCTGTCTCTGTCTCTCTCTCTGTCTCTGTCTCTCTGTCTCTCTCTCTGTCTGTCTCTGTCTCTCTCTGTGTCTCTGTCTCTGTCTCTCTCTCTGTCTCTGTGTCTCTGTCTCTCTCTCTGTCTCTGTCTCTCTGTCTCTCTCTCTGTCTCTGTCTCTCTCTGTCTCTCTCTCTGTCTCTCTCTGTGTCTCTGTCTCTCTCTCTCTGTCTCTCTCTGTGTCTCTGTCTCTGTCTCTCTGTCTCTGTCTCTGTCTCTCTCTCTCTCGCTCTCTTTTTTTCCCCACACTGACATATCTTTACATCTCTCTCTCTCTCTCTCTCTCTCTCTCTCTCTCTCTCTCTGTCTGTCTGTCTCTGTCTCCTCTCTGTCTCTCCCACTCTCTGTCTTTCACATAATGTGTCTATCTGTCCATATCCCTATTTCCCGTCGCCTTATTTGCTGTCTTTTATGTCTCTTACATCTGTGTTTAAAATTTTATCATTACTTTTCTGTGTTAATTTCACTTGAATCATTCATGTGTAGCATTCATGCTAGGGTTTTGTTGTTGTTTTTCCCTTTGTGTGTGTGTGTGTGTGTGTGTGTGTGTGTGTGTGTGTGTGTGTGTGTGTGTGCGTGTGTGTGTTACTCGCTTCCGTTCCGTACAGATGTGAGCGATGTTGTGTCTCTCAGTTTGACGCTGTGTTATACTCGTACATTATGCATGTATTAAGTATTAAGTATAACTACATTTATATGCATACATGTTTGTGTGTCTCTTAGAACAACGGCAGATGTGTAAGTCGGCCAAAGTGCTAATATCTTCACCGTTGGAAAACAAAGATTCATTCTTTCATTCTCTCTCTCTGTCTCTGTCTCGCGCGCACGCGTATGTGTGTGTATGTGTTTGTGTGCAGTATGAGTCAGTATGTGTTACATCTGTCATGTTTTCTATATTCATGGACACACACACACACACACACACACACACACACACACACACACACACACACACACACACACACACACACACACACACACACACACTTCCTCATCCAACCCCTTTTCCACATGCACACACACACGCAACTCCCCTTCACGAAAAAAAAAAAAAATCTTATAAACCCTTTTCGACTTGCTTCACCAGTGTACAGAAACAATAGACTGAATTGTCCATCCGCGGGATATAGAAAACACACCGTTTTAAAATAAATCTTTTTATCCAAAGACAACCCCTAGCAATTGTCTCATCGCCGTGTTATGGTAATAAGCTTCTCAAACACCACGTAACGTAATACGTCATATACATTTCACTACCGGTAAGCGTAAAAAGAACGCCCGTGGATGAAACTCAGGTAGGATGAAAAAAAAACACCCAAAAAAACAGACCTCTGTTGTGCGAAAGGGAACAGTTAGAAAGAAGGGGAAGGCAGGAAGGGGAGGGAGAAAGTAAAGAAGGGGAGTGAATGAAGAGAGAGAAGAAGGAAAGGGGTTTGAAGGGAATAGGGGAAGACAGGAAGGGAAGAGAGGAGGAGGGAGGGAGAGAGGGAGAGGGAGTGAAAGGGTAGTGTCACGACGTTTCACCCTTCTGTTTTTTCCGTCGCCGGCAGACGTGCTGTAGAAGCGGCCAGAGCCAGGTCAGGTCCTCCACCACCACCATCACCACGACCACCAACGCCAGCACAGCACACAGCACACAGCACAGGCCGCAGACTCACAGTTGGGCACTGAGCTGCCTACCCGATCTCATCCCGTCCCGTCCCGTCCCGTCCCGTCCAATCCCTCGTCTTTACCTCCAACATGGCGCAGACGATGCTCAACATGGCCGCCATGTTCCAGAACGTGAGGATACCTGAAAACGCCAGGCCCATTACAGTCGAGTGAGTGGACTTTTTTGTTTGTTTGTGTGTGTGTGTGGGAGGGGGGGGGGGTTGTTTGTTTGTTTGCTTGTTTGTGTGTGGGGGGGGGGGGGGGAGGGGGGGTTGTTTGTTTGTTTGTTGTTGTTTTTGCTTTGTTTTGTTTTTTGTTTGTTTGTTTGTTGTTGTTTTTTTTGTTTTGTTTTTGTTTTTGTTTGTTATTTTGTCGTGGTTTTTGTTTGTTTGTTGTTGTTTGTTTGTTGTTGTTGTTTTTGTTTGTTTGTTTGTTTGTTGTTGTGGTTTTTGGGGTGTGGTTTTTGTTTTGTTTTTTTTGTTTGTTTTTTTTTGCTGCTGTTGGTGCTGTTTTGTTTTGGGGGTGTTGTTTTTTCATTGCTTTTTTAGCTTTAAGTCTGGAGGATAGGACAGGGTGGATGTCGGATTGGTTGGTTTGCTTAGTTGATTGATTGAGTGAGTGAGTTAGTGAGTGAGTGAGTGAGTGAGTGAGTAATTGACTGGATGATTGAATGATTGATTGATATTTAGATTGAGTCTGGTTTAATTTTCTTATTGATTGGTTTGGTTTGGTTAATTCAGATTGTTCACTGATGGGTTTGTTGATTAGTTTTGTACACTGAATTGAAACGTATCCTGTCTCTTCTTTTTCTATGTGGCAATGATGACATCATGCTTTCTTACAGGAACAAGGTTAAGAGCTAAAGGTCCCATAGTCTCTTACGACCATAGGGGCGGTGATTTTTTGATTTTTTTTTTTTTTATATCCACTGTGTCTAGTCCTCGGCCTAGGTAGGCAAGGGCCCAACTCTTTCTTCCACTCAGTCCACTCCAAGTACGAGACAACTCGTACCATGATTACTTCCCCTGTGGACGTGGTACGAGTATTCTCGTTCCAACACGCTATTCTAATTTCGTTTATTCTTGCTTGCTAAACTGAGCCATTTACACATTTATTTTCGGAAGCATGAAAACGAAGGTTTTTTGGGGCCGATTAAATCAACAATTCTCCATCGATTTTCGCCGTTTTTGTGATCAACCCTACTTTTAATTGCGGTAGTCTCGTGTAGTGCTGGGCAAGGAGAATTGTAGCAGGTATGTAGCTGTGCGGTAGAATGAGTTCTTCACTGACTGGTCAGGTACCCATATACACCTGCGGGGAGTGTATAAAATCGGAGCAAAGCGCCTTTCCCAAGCACACAACACCAGGCCGAAACGGGGATCTCAAACCCTGGTCACCAGGAAACGTCCAGTGTGTGATATTAAAAGCGCCATTAATTTAACTCTTTCCATACGAACGGCGAAAGAGACGACATTAACAGCTTTTCACCCCAATTACCATCATCAAAATATTGCAAGCGGAAGGCTCTTATACTGAAGAGGTGAATGTTGACAAAGAATACCACAATTCTGACGACAGAAACCCACAGGACATCCGAGGGGTATGTGTAGAGGAGAAGAGAGGACTGGCCGTACTGAGTGAGTTAAACAGTTCTGGAAAATTGGGCCACTTACATGGACACAACCCGAGAAAAAAATACAATACTTTTAAATGATTTGCATTCGTTGAGTTTCATTCTGTTTCCGCAATCAGGATTAAGGAGGCTATGCCAGTCTTGAATAAAAATAATTTTGTGTTTGCACATTTCTTCTGCCATTGCTGCCGTGTGCACATGTCAAGTGATCGGTACAAGAGCAGGCCCGGCGCTTCCTTTTTTGGGGGAAGTGTCTGGGTTTGTTCCAATGTACCTTTTATTTACCTGTGTGCTAGCTGAATTGGTAGCGAAAGCAGCATTTGCTTGAAGTTATGTACCTTGTGTGTGGAGAGAGTTACCACTCTTTATTATTTGTTAATATATTGTTGCATGATTAAAATAAAACAATGATATCAAATAAACCGCGTGAAGCCTGCACATCTGTAAGGATTTTAATGAAAAAGAAAGGAAAATGTCTTGTATTGTGTGTTTGCGTGTGTGGGTGTGTGTGTGTGGGTGTTGATAGGCGTATATTCATTAATGGAGGGATGTACGAACAGGTGTGTGGAAAGAAGCATGTGTGAATTTACGTATGTGTTGTGTTCTGTTGTGTAAATTGACAAGAATAACAGGGTAATAGTGTAATAAAAATTCAAAAGATTAAAGCCTTGACAACATAGAAAAAAAGGGCGTGGAGTAGGTCCATGCGCGGAAACCCCAAGCACTGCTCAAATTCAGGTGAAACATTGCACAGGCCAAAACTAAGTTTTAGTTTCAGTTTCAAGTAGGTGACAAAATGTGCAGACTGGTCCATATAAGCCAGACTACATTCTTAAAAAATCATATTAAAAAAAAAAAAAAAAACCACAAGACCAGACGAATGACTAGCACATTGCAATGGACAACGCACAAGACACAATATTCATCCAACAGATCTACTTTAGTCCTTGATTTTTTTTTTTTGTTGTTGTTGTTGTTTGTTTGCTGCCCATCATCTGCACCTTTTCAGTGGCACTACTCCCGTTAGTTAGGCCCAGCACTCGGCTTATATCACAGATTGACATAAGAAAACATTTGGGCCAACAGCAAAGTGAGAGCTGTATTATCAATGGTTTCTCCAGTCAATGGGAAACCATTTACAGCTTAATCTTTTGTGAAAGATAATGACTCTCAAACTAGGAGGCAACATTGCACTGGCTCTTAGTGCTGCAGCCTTGTGGGCTAGTTGGCCTTTGGGAACCATCCCAACGCCGACTGTCCTAAAACCCTCTTTGCCGAGAGAGTGGGGATGTACTTGGGCAAGACACTCTCCACTATAATCAAATTCTAGCCCAAATAGTCGAAACAGCAATTGCCTCCTCTGCTGTTCTGATGGTCATAGTCAGACACGACTGACTATCATATAAATAGTACTCCCGTTAGTCCTTGATTTATTACCATATAATTATCATCATTTTTATTAGTGACTTGTGCTGGAAGGTGGCAGAATGGTTAAGACGCTCAGCTGCCAATACAGAGAGTCCGTGAGGGTGTGGGTTCGAATCCCGCTCTCGCCCTTTCTCCTAAGTTTGACTGGAAAATCAAACTGAGCGTCTAGTCTTTCGGATGAGACGATAAACCGAGGTCCCGTGTGCAGCACGCACTTGGCGCACTGAAAAAGAACCCATGGCAACGAGTGTTGTCCTCTGGCGAAATTACGTAAAATGAAATCCACTTTCATAGGTACACAAATATGTAAGCATGCACTCAAGGCCTGACTAAGCGCGTTGGGTTATGCTGCTGGTCAGGCATCTGCTCAACAGATGTGGTGTAGCGTGTATGGATTTGTCCGAACGCAGTGACGCCTCCTTGAGAAAGTGAAACTGAAACTGAAACTGCTGACAAGAATATCGTTTGGTTTTTGGTTTCGTTCGACGGTTTATTCGTTCATTTCTTTACATTGCAATGTTACTTACTCTTCCTTCGTACCTTCTTTTCCAACACCCACAAACCCACCCCCGCCCCTACACTCCCCCAACTCCCAAAAGACGGGATGAGTCAAAGTCATTGTTAATTGTTCTGTGTGTTTGGCGAGACAGGGTGCCTACGTGTGCGTGTGTGTGTGAGAGAGAGAGAGAGAGAGAGGTGGGGGGAGGGGAGACAGAGACAGAGAAAGACAGAGAGATCATAAATTGCGATGTTGATGTACATCTGTGTGTCCACCGAAAGGGACCACCTTTGTATTTGCACACACATACGCACGCAAGCGCGCGCGTGCACCCACACCTACGCACAAACACACACACACACACACACACACACACACACACACACACACACACACACACACACACACACACACACACACACACACACACACACACACACACACACACACACACACACACACACACACACTTTCATAGGAAAACAAACACACTTGCTGAAAGTAAAAAAAAAAGAAAAGAAGAAAAGAAAATGGGGGTGCTGCATTGTAGAGACACGCTCTCCCTGGCAGGGAGCAGCAAGAATGTCACACAGAGAACTCTGTCGTGAGAAATTGTAATACAATATAATACAATACAATACAATACAATATAATATAATATAACACAATACAATACGTCTTTATTACCAAGTGTACCGGGGTCACAAGGAATAGGGGGGGTGGGGGGGGGGGGCTAGTACATAACAAGATACGAACATAAATCGAAAATCATACACAAACACAGATACAGTAGAAATTAGGATACATACAAGTGCATATCAATTTTAAAACTTGTGCATACTCACACATGCACGCACTGCACACACACACACACACACACACACACACACACACACACACACACACACACACACACACACACACACACACACACACACACGTTTGAACAGAAGCTGCATGTCACATGTGGATGGGGCTGATGACTAGATCTTCAGGTAGATGGTTGTTGATGATTGCACAATTCTGTTTATCATATTGGATTTGTTCGAGAGACAGGGCATTGACTGCTTTGGGGAAAATGCTATTGGCGAAGCGATTGGTTTTCGTCCTTATACTTCTGTACCGTCGACCAGAGGGGAGCATCTCGAAAATCCCAAAAGCTGGATGTGATTCGTCCTGGCTGATTGATTTTGCTTTTTTGAGTAGCCGCTTATGATAATTATATGTCTTCTAGAGAAGGTTTATCAGCCCCAGTAATCTTGGTGGCAGGGCTGATCTACCTTCTCTAGAAGACATATATTATAAGCGGCTACTCAAGAAAGCAAAATCGATCAACCAGGCTGAATACAACACAATACAGTACATTAATAATGAATTGACATTTACAACACTGCATGATTAAAACTCATTCTTCTTCAGATACGAGTTATATCGTAATATGATTACTTCCTCTGTGGACCTGGTACGAGTATTCTCGTACGAATACACTATTCTAATTTCGTTTATTCTTGCTTGGTACAGTAGGCATTCTAAACTGAACCATTTACGGATTCCGGAAGCATGAAAACGAAGCTTTGTTAGACTAATCAAACAATTCAACAATTCTCCATCAATTTTTCGCCGTTTTAGTGAACAGCCCTACTCTTTACTGCAGTGGTCTATGTAGTGCTGGTCCAGGACAGTAGTAGCAGACAGGTAGCTGTAGGGTTAGAATGAGTTCTAAAGGGGAATGAGAGAAGATAAGATCAAAGGGACAGAGAGACAGAGACGAGGAAAAGAGACAAGACAAGACAATGTTCTTTTTATTTCTAGGATACTAGATGCTGCAACTGGTTGTGGGTTTTGTTGTTGTTGTTGTTTTTGTTTTGTTTGTTTGTTTGTGGTTTGTTTTTTTTCGTGTTTTTTGTTGTTGTTTTTTTTTGTTTTTTTACATCCAGTCCCCGCCCTGAATAGGGTCACATTACACAATACTGAATAAAAAAAAAAAAAATTAAAGCAAAGGATTGTGTCAATAGAAATACATGAGAGGGAAAACATTGAACAATTAATTATATATATTTTTTCACACACACACACACACACACACACACATCAGGCACAAGCATGGTGTTAGTAAAATACATCGGGGAAAAAAATGAACAAAATGACAGAAACAAATGAAAGAAAGAGACAGACAGACAGACAGAGAGAGAGAGAGACTTCCAAAAGAGGAATACAACACATATATTGAGAAGGTGGGGGGGGGTGGGGGCTAGGGGGCACGTTTTCAGATTTATATACGGACAGACATTTATGTATATATACGGACAGACATTGTTTACACACACACACACACACACACACACACACATATATATATATATATATATATATATATATATATATATATATATGAGCCCATTATGTTGCATCCGTGTGAATTTGTTCACTTCACTGCATGAATCACACAAGACAACATCATAAATTTATTTCCCGTTCCCTGCGGTCGGGTTGACCATATATATATAAATTTGTTTTCTTCCTTTTTTTAATAAAAAAAAGAAAACAGGGTGGACAAGCTAACTCTGTCTATGGAGAAACGCAATTTCCCTGGCGTGTTTCATGTTTGTATGTCTGTCTGTCTGTCTGTCTGCCTGCTCTTTCTGTGTGTGTGTGTGTGTGTGTCTCTCTCTCTCTCTCTCTCTCTCTCTCTCTCTCTCTCAGTTCTACAACCACATGTACACGAATACGCATACACACAACACATACAAACGCACGCACGCACATACACACATGCGCGCTCCCCCCCCCCTCCCCCCCGGCCCCCCGCTCCACCCCCCAACCCCCACCTCCCACAGAAACGCACAGACAGAAGGAGATACACACACACACACACACACACACACACACACGACACACACCACACACACGACCACACCGACACGCGTCACACACACACACACCTACACACACACACACACACACACACAACCGGACCCCCCCACACACCGTAACCACACACACACACACACCCCACACACACACACGGTACACCACAGGTAACACAAAAACCACAACACACACACAGAACGACATCGGACCCCCAACACACACACCAACACACACACACACCACACACACACACACACAACACACGTAAA
>NC_134896.1:15396143-15406143 GCF_041734735.1 Babylonia areolata | reverse complement strand
GAAGAAGAATGGCCTCCATAGCAGGCAGAGACAGGGTGAGTTCTTGTTTCAAATTCCGAAGTGCGGCAGTATCTCTGTTGCAGGGAAAAAATAAAGAACAATAAAATGTGAGAGGTACAGCAAAAACAAAAACAAAGTGAAAGAAATGACATACAAAAGTCTCAGTCCTTTAGATTGGAGTCCATCAAACATCTGCTCCTGTTTTGTTTAACAGCAGATGTGGTTGAGCGTATTTGGATCAATCCGCGAAACTGAAACCGAACGACATCAACAACGACGACGACGACAACGACAACAACGACGACGACGACAACAATGACGACAACAACAAAGACAACGATGACAACAACGACGACACCCACGACGACGACGACAACGACTACTACGACGACAACTACTACTACGACGACAACGACAACGACGACGATAACGACGACGACGACAAAAACAACGACGACGACAACGACGACGACAACGACTACTACGACGACAACGACTACTACGACGACAACGACGACGATAACGACGACGACGACAAAAACAACGACGACGACAACGACGATGACGACGACGACGATAACAACGACAACGACGATGACGACGACAACAACGACGATGACAACGACGACGACGACAACGACGACGACGATGACGACAACAACGACGACGACGATGACGACAACAACGACGATGACGACAACAACGACGACAACGACAACAACAACGACGATGACGACGACAACAACGACGACAACAACGACGATGACAACGACGACGACGGCAACGACGACGACGATGACGACGACAACGACGATGACGACAACAATGACGACGACAACGATGACGACAACAACGACGGCGACGACAACGACGACCACGACAACGACAACAACGACGATGACGACGACAACAACGACGACAACAACGATGATGACAACGACGACGACATCAACGACGACGACAACGACGACGACGACGACGACAAAATTTCCCATATGTGCTCAGCGCTCTCTTGTCCTGCAGCGAGGCGAGGACATGAAACTCCAGACAAGAGAAGTAACTGAACCTCACCCCATCTGCACTGCCTTAGCTATATCCTCTGCATACCACGGCAAGACATGATAACAAACAACCTCACCCCATCTGCACTGCCTTAGCTATATCCTCTGCATACCACGGCAAGACATGATAACAAACAACCTCACCCCATCTGCACTGCCTTAGCTGTATCCTCTGCATACCACGGCAAGACATGATAACAAACAACCTCACCCCATCTGCACTGCCTTAGCTGTATCCTCTGCATACCACGGCAAGACATGATAACAAACAACCTCACCCCATCTGCACTGCCTTAGCTATATCCTCTGCATACCATGGCAAGACAGGGTAACAAACAACCTCACCCCATCTGCACTGCCTTAGCTATATCCTCTGCATACCATGGCAAGACAGGGTAACAAACAACCTCACCCCATCTGCACTGCCTTAGCTATATCCTCTGCATACCATGGCAAGACAGGGTAACAAACAACCTCACCCCATCTGCACTGCCTTAGCTATATCCTCTGCATACCATGGCAAGACAGGGTAACAAACAACCTCACCCCATCTGCACTGCCTTAGCTGTATCCTCTGCATACCACGGCAAGACAAGGTAACAAGCATGGAGGCACTAACAATGACTTTGGGGTGGTTACATGAGCGAACCGAGCAGCGCTTTGAGTTAAGAATCTTCCTGATTATAATAGAATCAACTGTGTTGTTGGGAATATTCTTAAGGGTAAACAAAGTTAGCGCTGCAGAGTTCATTCATATCATGTAACCTACCCCATGTCCACAAGTCCGATGTCAGTCCTCAGCCAGTGACGAATCAAGATGTCCAGGCCGTGTCCGGAGGATGGAAAAGGGATGAATCCCCCCAAAAAAACTTTCCGCACAGCCAAAGTGCGTGAAAATAGAAACACCAACAAAATACCTTCCATTTTCTTCCGAGACATCACGGATGTTACTGTCATATACTGTTTGTTTCCTTGCGGTTTTTAATGTACTTTTTATCGCTTGTCTTGAGATTATACTGTTTGTCTCTTTGACCAACTTTTACAGGTTTTCACATACTTTTTATCGCGCAACTTGAGCTAAACCACGTCACACACCTCCGCTACAGGCACGTGCGTAAAAGGGACGTGCTCTCTGCTGCCGTTGCCCGAAACGAGCTGGAAAGCATTGGCCAAGGATCTAGGTCGCTGGAGACAGACTCTGAGAGAGGGGATCGACAGAGACGAGAAGAAGAAGCGAACCACTGCAGCTGGGACTTTTTCTTTTCTTTTTTCTCTCAACAGGATTGAACTACTTCGCCATCACACACGCTCTTTCAAACTTCACCACGTTAAAATTAAATTGAATGATGATGATGTGGATACTTATATAGCGCTTATCCTCGGTCTTAGACCAAGCTCTAGGCGCTTTACAAACACGGGGTCATTTGCACTACAGGCTGCCTACCTGGGTAGAGCCGACTGAAGGCCACCACTGGGCGCTCATCATTCGTTTCCTGTGTCATACAATCAGATTTCAGGCTTACTCAGACAGACATGTAATATTTTACGTGTATGACCGTTGTTGTTGTTGTTTTCTTTTTTTACTCCAGTTTTCGGGGATGTGCATGCTGGGTATGTTCTTGTTTCCATAACTTACGGAACGCTGACATGGATTACAGGATCTTTAACATGTGTATTTGATCTTCTGCGTGCGTATACACACGAAGGGGGTTCAGGCACTAGCAGGTCTGCACATATATTGACCTGGGAGGCCGGAAAACTCTCCACCTTTTACCCACCAGACGCCGTTACCGAGATTCGAACCTGGGACCCTCAGATTGAAAGTCCAACGCTTAAACCACTCGGCTATCGCGCCCAACACGTGCCATCCATTGGCTTGCTTACGAGACAGACAGATGTCGCTATCCTCTTTGTTTTCTTTTCTTCTCTTTTTTGTCTCGTTGAGCAACGTTTAATTTTTTTTTTTTTTTTTTTTTTTTACGTACTTTTCATCACAGTGCTATACAGTCAGTCCGTCATCCGTCGGCGAATAAAGTCCGTTTGTCATGCCTGCTAATTACTGACTGGTCGACAGAGGGTTCAGTTTGTCTCTGTCTGACTGTCAGCGGTGCAAGGTGTCGACAAACAGTTCCCTCCCTGACTTCAAGCGATCTCCCCTCTCACCACAGACTGCTTTACTGCCACACGGATCACCGGCACGCCCTCTCAGGGCTCCTACCCCCCCCCCCCCCCCCACCCCCCCGCCCCCACTCCCTTCCTTCATCCCCTCCCCATCCACTCCCCCCACCTCCCACCTCCACCCCACACACTCAGTTCCACAGACACCAGACCACGCTAACCCTTTCACCGCCAGTCAATTTAGAGTACAAAATTCCCTTATGGTATAAGCACAGAAAAGACAGTAGCTAAGAATAACTAGGGATTCCCCCCTTGCGATGTATAGAAAATATGGCCTATCCTACCACCGAACATTAAGAGCAGTTGGTTCATGGATGACAGACCAATGAATGGTCACCTTTCAGTGACATGGGTCTTCTACCACGCCTGTGCATAAATGCGAGCTTGGCAGTGAAAGGGTTAAGGTGGGACCGGAGCCATTTACTCTGACGGCTTGATACCCACTGGGTGACATCCTAGCCGTCGTTGTAATTACACGGTTGAACGACATCGTGCATTTTTTTGGGGGGTTGCTAATTGCTTGAAGGACCTTCTTATACCTCTGCCAGCAATTACGTGTTCCCCGTGAACTGTTTTTTAGTTAACAAGGTAACAGAACTGTCAAGCCATTTCTTTGGCTTGTACCTTTCTTCATCTAGCTAACCGTGAAAAACGTGTTTGTTGTTGTTGTGGTGGTGGTGGTGGTGGTGGTGGTGGTGATGGTTCTATTAAATCATTATCTCTTATATCGTTTTCAAAGCTGAGGACGACAGACAATGTTGACGACGGAGGTCGCGTTGATGTCAAGAAGAAAAGGACAATGACAGTGATGACAAAGGTGACGAAGACAACGATGACGATGATCCTCATCATCATCATCATCATCATCATCATCATTATCAGCAGCAGCATGGCAGTGATGATGATGGCGACGACGAGAGTGAAGACATTATTGTTATGATGGTGATGATGGTGATGATGATGATGATGATGATGATTACTATTACAACAGGATGTCCTCCTCCTCCCCCTCCTCCTCCTCCTCCTCCTCCTCATCATCATCATCATCATCATCATCGTCGTCGTCGTCGTCATCATCATCATCATCAGTAGTAGTGGTGGTAGTAGTAGCAGCACCACCAGCACCACCACCACCAGCAGTAATCGTTCTCATAATGTTACTGCCATTGCTATTGTCACCATCAATGTTGTCACTATCATTACTATTGTTACAACTACTAAGTAGTGGTAGCAGTAGTAGTAGTGGTTGCAGTAATTCTGCTGTTGTTGTCATTATCAATGTCATCAGGTGGCAGAATGGTTAAGACGCTCAGCTGCCAATACAGAGAGTCCGTGAGGGTGTGGGTTCGAATCCCGCTCTCGCCCTTTCTCCTAAGTTTGACTGGAAAATCAAACTGAGCGTCTAGTCTTTCGGATGAGACGATAAACCGAGGTCCCGTGTGCAGCACGCACTTGGCGCACTGAAAAAGAACCCATGGCAACGAGAGTGTTGTCCTCTGGCGAAATTACGTAAAATGAAATCCACTTTCATAGGTACACAAATATGTAAGCATGCACTCAAGGCCTGACTAAGCGCGTTGGGTTATGCTGCTGGTCAGGCATCTGCTCAACAGATGTGGTGTAGCGTGTATGGATTTGTCCGAACGCAGTGACGCCTCCTTGAGAAAGTGAAACTGAAACTGAAACATCACTATTATTACTATTGCTATAAACACCACGACTACTACTAAGTAGTACTATACTACGACCACTACCACAGCTACCAACCATTACGACTGTCGATATATATTTTTCCCCTGTGGCAGGCAACCTGTACACTGGGCTGAGCAACGGGTGGGTGGTGGAGGTGAGACCCAACGGCCGTGTCCGGGGATTACAGAGGATGTCTCTAAGTTCTTGTGGTGAGTTAAGGCAGGAGGGGGCGTGGGTGGGGGGTGGTGGTGGTGGGCAGGCGTGTATTGTACAATCCAGTATAATACAATGCAGTACAATGCAAAAAAATGATGCGATGCAATACGATACGATACCGTGTAATGCAAGGCAATACAGTGCAATACAACGCAGTGCAATATAATGCAGTACAATACAATACAATACAAAACAAAACAATACAATACAATACAATGCATGGCAACGCGATACGATATGATACGATACGATAAGATACAATGCAAGGCAATACGGTACAATACAATACAGTACAATGCAGTACAATACAACGCAATACAATACAATACAGTACAATGCAGTACAAAACAGTTCAATACAGTACAGTACAATACAATACAATGCAGTACAAAACAGTTCAATACAGTACAGTACAATACAATACAATGCAGTACAAAACAGTTCAATACAGTACAGTACAATACAATACAATGCAGTACAAAACAGTTCAATACAGTACAGTACAATACAATACAATGCAGTACAAAACAGTTCAATACAGTACAGTACAATACAATACAATGCAGTACAAAACAGTTCAATACAGTACAGTACAATACAATACAATGCAGTACAAAACAGTTCAATACAGTACAGTACAATACAATACAATGCAGTACAAAACAGTTCAATACAGTACAGTACAATACAATACAATGCAGTACAAAACAGTTCAATACAGTACAGTACAATACAATACAATGCAGTACAAAACAGTTCAATACAGCACAGTAGAGTGCTGTACAATAGTACAGTACAGAACATACAACACAGTACAGTACAGCGTCGTACAGTAGTACAGTGCAGAACATACAACACAGTACAGTACAGCGCAGTACAGTAGTACAGTACAGAACATACAACACAGTACAGTACAGCGCAGTACAGTAGTACAGTACAGAACATACAACACAGTACAGTACAGCGCAGTACAGTAGTACAGTACAGAACATACAACACAGTACAGTACAGCGCAGTACAGTAGTACAGTACAGAACATACAACACAGTACAGTACAGCGCAGTACAGTAGTACAGTACAGAACATACAACACAGTACAGTACAGCGCAGTACAGTAGTACAGTGCAGTACATACAACACAGTACAATAAAGTATAGTACAGTAGTACAGTTCAGTACATACAATACAGTACAATAAAGTATAGTACAGTGAAGTTCAGTAGCACAGTTCAATACAGTACAGTACAGTACATATTTATTAACATTTTTATACTGCCAGAGCCTAAAATTAAAGCTATTTAGGCAGTAAACAGTACAGTACAGTGGGTTTGCCTGTGTGTATTTGTGTGTGCGTGGGTCTGTGTATGTGCCTGTGTGTGTATGTGTCTTCGTATGTGTGTGTTAGTGTGTTTTAGTGTTTTACTCTGTGTGTGTGTGTGTGTGTGTGTGTGTGTGTGTGTGTGTCTGTGTGTGTGTGTGTGTGTGTGTGTGTGTGTGTGTGTGTGTGTGTGTGTGTGTGTGTGTGTGTGTGTGTGTGTGTGTGTGTGTGTGTGTGAGTATGTGTGCGTCTGTGCATGTGTATGTCTTTATGTGCGTGCGTGTGTGTGTATGCGTGTGTGTGTATGCGTGTGTGTGTGTGTGTGTGTGTGTGTGTGTGTGTGTGTGGGTATGCGTGTGTGTGTGTGTGTGTGTGTGTGTGTGTGTGTGTGTGTGTGTGTGTGTGTGTGAGTATGTGTGCGTCTGTGCATGTGTATGTCTTTATGTGCGTGCGTGTGGCTGTTTGTGTTAGTGTGTGTGTGTGTGTGTGTGTGTGTGTGTGTGTGTGTGTGTGTGTGTGTGTGTGTGTGTGTGTGTGTGTGTGCTAGTGCTGATGTGTGTTAGCGTGTGTTAGTGTGTGTGGTTGTGTATGCCTGTGTATGTGAGCGCGTGCGTGCATTCGTGTGTGCTTGTGTGTTAGTGCGTTAGAGTGCGTGTATGCGTGTGTGCGCGCGCGAGTGCGTGCATACGCGCGCGCGCGTGTGTGTGTGTGTACGTGACAGACAAACAGACAAAAGCAACAGATACATGTGTGTCCGGAGTGGAAGAATGGCTGTGTTACTTGTATGGACTGCGTTTAACCAAGAGTCGCATGTTGCGTTTTGAGCTGAGATGACCGTCCACTTGGCACACACACACACACACACACACACACACACACACACACACACACACACACACACACACACACACACACACACGTACGCACTGTCCATCCATCTATCCATCCATCCATCACTCCACCCTCACGTTGTGCACGTGCAGGCAGGACGCGGGTGGAGGGAGCGTGCGGGAGACCGCTGGGCATGAGGCTGGACAGTCAGGGCCTGCTGGTGTTCGCTGACGCCTACAACGGCATCTTCAAGATGGACAAGAGAAGCGGTCAGCGGAGAGTTGTGTTGTGTTGGGTTGAGCTGTGTGGTGTGTTGTTTTGTGTTGGGCTGTGGTGTGTTGTGGTGTGTGTGTGTGTGTGTGTGTGTGTGTGTGTGTGTGTGTGTGTGTGTGTGTGTGTGTGTGTGTGTGTGTGTATGTGTGTGTTGGGGATGTGAGGGGTCATAATGGTGGTAGTAGTGGCGGTGGTGGTGAAAGTAGTTGCTGGATGGAGGGGTTTGGAAGGAAAGTGTGTGTGTGTGTGTGTGTGTGTGTGTGTGTGTGTGTGTGTGTGTGTGTGTGTGTGTGTGTGTGTTTGTGTGTGTGTGTGGATGGAGGTGTGTGTATGTGTACTTGTGTGTGTGTGTGTGTGCGCGCGCGCGCGTGCTTGTATGCATGATTTATTTTCAGTCTAATATCATCATCTTAGATGAACAGACTATAAATAAATAAACGAACGAATCTCTCTCTCTCTCTCTCTCTCTCTCTCTCTCTCTCTCTCTCTCTCTCTCTCTCTCTCTGTCAGTGATGAGAGAGACTAGTGTCAGTGTCAGTGTCTCTGTGTGTGGCCAGGCCGCTTCCTCAGACTGGTGGACCCTCGCCGTCAGCGTGTTGGCGGACGACCACTGGGCTTCCTCAACGACCTGGCCGTGACGCAGGACGGAACCATTTTCTTCACCTCCTCCTCCACCAAGTGGAAGAGGTCGCAGTTCCTCAACATCGTTCTGGAGGGAGAAAAATCTGGCCGGTAAAAAAAAAAAAAAAAAAAAAAAAAAAAAAAGTTTTTTGGTTGATATGGTTGGTTGAATGGCTGGCTGGTTGTTTGTTCGTTTTTATCGACGTTGGTGCGTGGGGGAGGTAGCATGGTAGGACTGTTGTTTTTTTTTCTGGAAACGTTAGGTATTATAATTCAAATACTAGCCGATAAAAAAGAGCGTGGGGCGGGGGGCGGGGGGGGGGTTGTTGTTGTTTTTGTTGTTTTGTTTTTGTTCGTTTGTTGCTTTTACAGACGTTGTTGCGTGGGGAAGGTAGCATGGTAGGATTGTTGTTGTGTTTCTATAAACGTTGAGGTATTACATACTGGCCGGTTAAAAAAAAAAAAGTGGGTTTTTTTTGTTGTTGTTGCATTTTGGGGGGGTTTTTGGGGGGAGGGGGGGGGTTGTTTTGGTTTGGTTTTTTGTTTGCTGCTTTTACAGACGTTGTTGCGTGGGGGTGCGGGGGGTGGGGGTGGGAGAGAGCGGTGGGGTGGGGTGGGGTGGGGTGGGGGACAGGACATAGTGGTTTGTTGCGGAGGGGGTGTGGAGGGTGGAGATCATGGTAGGATTATTGATGTTGTTTTTTTCTGTAGATGTTGGGGCTGTTATATATTGGCCGTTTAAAAAAAAAAAAAAGTGGGGTTTTCTTTTTCGTTCTTTGTATTTTTTACAAGGAGAGTGGTGGGGTGGTGTTGGAAGGAGGACATGATACAGTGTGTTGTGGGTGTTGGGTGAGGGGTCATGGTCGGGTTGTTGGTTTTGTTGTTGTTGTTTTGGGGTTTTTTCGGTGAAAAGTTGGGACTGTTATAACTATACTGCTGTGAATAAAAGGTTCCAGTTCCTCACCATCGTTCTAGAGAGGGAGAAAACTACGACTGGACAAAGTTTTACAGACGTTGGATGGGGGTAGGGGGAGAAGGGGTGGGGGTTTTAGGAGGGGGTGGGGGGGGCACGGTTTCAGTTTCAGTAACTCAAGGAGGCGTCACTGCGTTCGGACATATCCATATACGCTACACCACATCTGCCAAGCAGATGCCCGACCAGCAGCGTAACCCAACGCGCTTAGTCAGGCCTTGAGGGAAAAAAAAGAAAAAAAGGTGAATAAATAATAGATAAGCTTACACAAATAAATAAATAAATAATAACTATAATGTTAAAAAAAAAGGTAGTAGTAGTAGTAATAATAATAATAATAATAATAATAATAATAATAATAATAATAATAATAATAAATTAATAACAATAATAAATAAATAAATAAATAAGATAACACTGATGGAGGCACGGTAACTGGGGGGTAATGTATGGTGACGGTTAGGGGTTATTGTTGTTGGTGGTGTGGTGGAGGAGGTCCCCAGTTCCTCAGCATCGTCATGAAAGAAGAACGATGTGCATGGTAAAAGTTTGACAGGTTTTGGGATGTGGGGGAAAAGGGCGGGCGGGGGGGGGGAGGGGTGGTGGGGGGGGGGGGGGGGATTGTGGGGCTGAAGGGGTTAAGGTGAAGGTTGACTGACGGTTATTGTTGTTGCTGTGGTAGTAGTGGAGGGTGTTTGTGATGTGTATGTGTATGAAGCATGGGAGTGGTGTTTGGCTGGTGTGTGTGAGAAAGAAAGAAAGAAGGAAAGAAAGACAGAATGAATGAATGAAGTAGAAAGACTGCGTGTTGAATTGAAAATGCAAAAAAAAAAAAAAT
>NC_134896.1:15386143-15393643 GCF_041734735.1 Babylonia areolata | reverse complement strand
ACAAGAAATATCTATCTATCTATATATCTATCTATCTGTCTATGTAACTACGTATCTATCTATCTATCGATCTACGTAGATATAGATAGATAGATAGATAGATCCCATAGCCTTCCAAGGTGATCATAGAAAAAAACAAAAAAACCACGAACACAACTGACTAATCATCATACATGTGAACCCCCACCCCCTCCCCTTCTCCCCCTCCCCCTGCCCCCTGCCCCCTCCTCCCCTTGCTCCCTCACCCAGCTGCCCAAGGATGTGGCCATGTCCCGGGCCCCCAAGTACGGCCTGGTGGTGGAGCTGAATGAGGACGGCAAGATCATCCGCAGCCTGCACGACCCCTTCGGCTCCGTCTTCCCCTCCGTCAGTGAGGTGCAAGAGTTCCAGGGCAAGCTCTATCTGGGCTCCTACGACCGCAACTTTATCGGGGTCCTCAGCCTCAACTCCCTGCCGCCGCCCGTGAAACCTGGCACTGGTAAGGTAGCCTGGTCCGGTTTTTGACTCACTTGTGTAAATAAAGTGAGTCTATGTTTTAACCCGGTGTTCGGTAGTCTGTGTGTGTGTGTGTGTGTGTCTGTGTGTCTCTGTGTGTCCGTGGTAAACTTTAACATTGACATTTTCTCTGCAAATACTTTGTCAGTTGACACCAAATTAGGCATGAAAATAGGAAAAATTCAGTTCTTTCCAGTCATCTTGTTTAAAACAATATTGCACCTCTGGGATGGGCACAAAAAAATTTAAAAAATGAAGCCTAATTATATGCAAACTGCATTTACTGTTATATTTATATTTTTTGTATTCTCTAAACTTGGCACTTTGATCTGATATTCTGACCCAACAACAAGAGCAGTCATTATTATCATTTTTTTGTTCAAACAGGAACTTCTTTCGCTAAGCATGGAAGTTTTATTTATCTTGCAAACGTTTTGGTGCAGATAGTAAAGAAGGGAAATTACTCTGTAATTAATGCTAGGGGACTTAGTTTGCTTTAAACTGATCTTTCTCATCTTAAACATTACATTATGTTGTTGCTGGGTTTGTTTGTGTGGGGTTTTTTTTGTGTTGTTGTTGTTTTTTCTTTCTTTTCTTTTCTTTTTCAAAAATACTTTTTTTCATTCTTTTTTTTTCTTTTTTTTTTTTTACAAAGCATAAAACTGAATACTAAACAATACAGATACAATGCATCACATTAAAGTAATGCATGGATAAGATAAAGAAGTGTGATAAGACACAGAGCATAATTCTATAGAAAGATACAGGATATGAATATTGCACATTCTGCACTCTTTCCTTCATTATTGCAAACTGCACGAACGACAGAGGAGAAACAAAACACACAAAAAAAAGCAACAACAACAACGACAGTATATAAAAGACGGACAAAGACAGACTACAAAGAACCAAAACAAAATGAATAAATAATAACAACAACAACAACAACAACAACAACAACACACACACACACACACACACACACACACACACACACACACACACACACACACACACACACACACACACACACACACACACACACACACACAGAGAAACGCACACACTCCCACACACGCACATTCACACTTAATTATATCCGAGGCTCCTATTCTAAACCTTACAAGCACATCTCTTATGTGTTTATTTTTAACTGCTGTGAAGTAAGATTCCAGTGATATGGATGATGAGAGAGAAAGAAAGAAAGAGAGAAAGAAAGAAAGAGAGAGAGAAAGAGAGAGAGTGTGTGTGTGTGTGTCTGTCTGTCTGTCTGTGTCTGTGTCTCTGTGTGTGTCTGTGTCTGCGTCTGTGTCTGTGTGTCTGTGTCTGCGTCTGTGTGTGCATAGTTTCATTTGGTTTCAGAAAATAACAACATTTTTTCGTCTTCTCTCTCACGTCCAAATCCGACAACAGGTCACACTCCGACCCAACCCCCACCAACCCACAACCATAGACCCATCCCGACGAACCCCAGACCCAACCCCAACAACAACCACAACCATAGACCCAACCCAAACCCAAACCCAAACCCAAACCAGACCCCAAACCCAAACCGAACCCCAGCTCCATCCCGAACCCGAACCCGAACTCGAACCCGAACCCGAACCCGCAGCCCAAGCCCAGCGCTCCGAATCCCAAGCCGAACATCCCTTCGCCCAGCGCCTTGCTGGGAGACGAGAGGACGCCTCTGGGTCAGATGCTGGCTCAGATGAACAGGCACATGGACAAGTTGAACGGGGAGGAGTTACGGGACATGGTTCTGGTACTGCTGAAGCAGGTGAGTCCCCCCCCCCCCCACCCCCCACTCCCAACACTCCACCCTCTCAAATGACACAGAGAAGAAGGGAGATGATTCTTTTAAGCTGTGATAATCACTCTTCTGCTCACTTTCGTTGCAGCGTTTCAGACTCTCTCTCTCTCTCTCTCTCTCTCTCTCTCTCTCTCTCTCTGTATATACATACATACGTACATATATAAATGAATCTCTCTCTCTCTCTCTCTCTCTCTCTCTCTCTGTATATATATATATGTATATATATATATATGTATATATGTATATGTATATATATTGTGTGTGTGTGTGTCTTCTCTCTCTCTCTCTCCCCTTTTTCTCTCTTTCCCTCTCTCTCTCTCTCCCTCTCTCACTCTCTTTTTGTCCCTCTCTTTCTTAATGCATTCAGACTTATAGTCTCTTAACTCACTCAGTACGGCCAGTCCTCTCTTCTCCTCTACACAGACCCCTCGGATGTCCAGTGGGTGTCTGAATGGCCCAACCTTTAGCTTCCGTCGTCAGATTTGTGGTATTCTTTGTCAACATTCACCTCTTCAGTGTAAGAGCCTTCCGCTTGTTATATTTTGATGGTGGTAATTGGGGAGAAACGCTGTTAACGTCGTCTCTTTCGCCGTTCGTATGGAAAGAGTTAAATGAATATGTTTTTATGTTTGTATCGTTAGCATGATCAGCAACACGACCACAATCTAGTTATGTTCTCTTTGGAGATTACAATAACGTTGACTTGGTTTGTGTTTGTATCGCGAGTATGAGCAACAACGCGACCAGAAGTTAAGTTCTCTTTGGAGATGATAATAAAGTTGACATAATAGTGTCTGTATCTCTTGGGCCTGGTTAACGCCGGGATATCATTATGACAGGAAGCGAAGAGTACAGCCTTGTCACGCAGTCCCAAACCAAAATGGACCTCCATAGCAACATCGTCATCATCGTCGTCATCCTCCTCCTCCTTCATCGTCATCAATATAAACAAAATAGTCTCAGAGTCTGTGGCCTTTCATGCCCTGCTCTCATGGTGACCTCAGTTTCGATACCCTTCCACTTCCGTGCTTGGGGTGAGTCCTATAAATGTCGTCAGTGTCGGCAGATTCATGGGGGGCTATTGTTTGAAGGACGTGGTGGCGGTCTCCACTCTGAGAGGGACGCTCACTCAGTCTGGCTCCGCGACTAAGCCATTATTGTCGTTAGTAGGGGGCTTAGTAGGTGGTGTCCTAAGTACGTTAAAACAGAATAGGCACCACTGAACACCACCGAAGTGACTCAGCAGCAGTGCAGGGTCTCCTCTGGTGTGTGGCCTCCTGGCGACCTAACATCGATGGTTCCCTGTGGACTGCCGACGCTGGAACTGCGACGGACGAAACCCGGGTGTGGCCGTGTATGGGGGAATCTAAATGAGCGGCGTGGGAGTAATGCCACTGAAACGGTGCAGATGATGGGGCAGCAAAAAAAAAAAAAAAAAAAAGGTTGATATAATTATTTTTATCATGTTTGTAGCGTGAGCATAACAACTAGACCAGAAGTTAAGCTCTCTTTGGAGATGATAATAAAGTTATTACTTGACTTATGCTTGTATCGTGGACGGGCGCAATAGCCGAATGGTTAAAGCGTCGGACTGTCAATCTGAGGGTCCCGGGTTCGAATCACGGTGACGGCGCCTGGTGGGTAAAGGGTGGAGATTTTTACGATCTCCCAGGTCAACATATGAGCAGACATGCTAGTGCCTGAGCCTCCTTCGTGTGTATACGCAAGCAGAAGATCAAATACGCACGTTAAAGATCCTGTAATCCATGTCAGCGTTCGGTGGGTTATGGAAACAAGAACATACCAGCTTGCACACCCCACTTGACTTATATTTGTATCATGAGCACGATCAACGCGACGAAAAGTTGAAAGCTCTCTTCGGAGATGATGAAAAAGTTGATAATTGACTTGACTTGACTTGACTTGACGTGACGTGACGTGACGTGTTTCCCACCCCATCCCCCCACCCCACCCATCCACCCACTCCCCCTTCCCACCCACAGGTGATCGAGACGAAGAAGGAAGCCAGCAAGACGCTGCAGAGAGCGGTACGCCTCAAGTCTGACACCAGCAAGCTGAAGACCATGCTGGGACTGAGTGACGGCCCTGCTGTCCCTTCCCCTGGTCAGTGTTTCTGGTCATCCAGTTCAGTCCGTCTGTTAACTAAGAGTGTGTGTGTCTGTGTGTGTGTGTGTGTGTGTGTGTGTGTAAATAAAGAAAGAAAGAAGGAAAGAAGGTTGAGTTTCAGTTTCCATTTCTCAAGGAGCCGTCACAGAGTTCGGGCAAATCCATACACGCTACACCACCACCACCACCACCACCACCACCTCTGTCAGGCAGAGCCTGACTGACTAGCAACTCAATAACCCAACGTGCTTAGTCAGGCCTTGAGTGCACGCATAGGCAAAAAATTATATCAGCGTACCTATCAGAGTGGATTTCTGGGTATGAGGGTGGGTGTACATAGGTGGTGTGTTTGGGTGGGGGGGGGAGTGGGTGTCGGAGGGGTGCGTGTGTATGTGAGTGTGTGCGTTTTGTGTGTGTGTGTGTGTGTGTGTGTAAGTGTATGCCTGTGGTGTGTGCGTGAATGTATGCATGCGCGTGTGTGTATATGTGCATGTAGGTGTGCGCGTGCGTGATTATGCCTCTGTTGTTGATAGTTTTGTTGTGGCAGTGTGTGATGATGAAGGCTTTAGTTTTGTGTCCATCTGATGTGGCGTAGTTTTGGTTTCTTTGCTTTGTTTAGAAATCGCTCTCGCTCTCTCTCAGCCTCTAAGTTGGTTCTCTCACACACTTAACAGGAAGCAGCAGAACAGACAACACAGGAACCGGAAATAGCGGCGCCACTGCAGGAAGCGGTGGAACCGGAACACAGAGCGAAAGTACCACGCCTTCAACAACCACCACGACCGTCACAGAAACCACCTCAGATTCTGGCAGCACCGGCACGGCTGCAAGTGCTGGAACCACACCACAGTCTACTCCGGCGTCTGGTGGTGGTGGCGGCGGTGGTGGTGCTGGGGTGTTCCCAACCACTCCTACTTTCGGTAGCGGATGCGTTTCAGGGAGTTTGTCCTGTGGCGTGTACTAACACACACACACACACACACACACACACACACACACACATGCATGCACGCACGCATGCATGCACACACACACACGCGCGCGCACACACACACACACACACACACACACACACACACATTTATACACACACGCTAAGACACTCTGTTGGACGTCTAGCTATTGTGCGAAAACATGTAAAGATGGGGTTGAAGACTTTCATTTGTGTTCTTTATCGCCGTTGAAATTTTCCTTTACTAAGAATCGAAAAGTTTCAACTTGCATGTATATTTCGGTGGTCTCTCACCACCTTCAACAGCAAAGCCTATGCAAGAAAGTGATGGTTTGGACAGGCTGTGAGTGAACTAACTTCACGACTGCATTAGTTAATTAATCAAGGTTACCTGGTCTTCAGACGCCCGACCGCAACAGACTGTCATTAATTGGAGGGACTTTAAGTCCAGTGTCCCTGTCGAGGCCAGGCTTTCTTGATTTCAAATAATATATTTGTATTTGTATTTCTTTTATCACAACAGATTTCTCTGTATGAAATTCGGGCTGCTCTCCCCAGGGAGAGCGCGTCGCTATACTACAGCGCCACCCATTTTTTTGTATTTGTTCCTGCGTGCAGTTTTGTTTTTCCTATCGAAGTGGATTTTTCTACAGAATGTTGCCAGGGACAACCCTTTTTTTGCCGTGGGTTCTTTTACGTGTGCTAAGTGCATAATGCACACGGGACCTCGGTTTATCGTCTCATCCGAATGACTACCGTCCAGACCACCACTCAAGGTCTAGTGGAGGGGGAGAAAATATCGGCGGCTGAGCCGTGATTCGAACCAGCGCATTCAGATTCTCTCGTTTCTTAGGCGGACACGTTACCTCTAGGCCATCACTCTACTCACTATACAAGTGAGTTGAAACTTTCGATTCTGAGTGAAGGACAGTCATGGGTCGGACAAGCTGTGAGCGAACTAAGTTCACGACTGCATTGATTAAGACTGCATGGCCACAGACCCCAGTCGCAACAGACAGTGACATGAATTGGAGGGAGTTCCAGGCCAGTGGCCCCGTTGAGAGGCCAGGCTTTCGTGTCTGGAAAAAGTATGCAAGTGGGCTGAAACTTTCTGTTGTGAGAAAGGGACAGTCATGGGTTGGACATGGCTGTGAGTGAACTGAGTTCACGACTGCATTAATTTTGGCTGTCTGGACACGGACACCCTTCCGCAAACAGACTGTCATAAATTGTAGGGGGAGGTCCAGGCCAGTGTCCCTGTCGCAACCAGGCTTTTTTTTTTTTTTTGTCTGGAAATGATAACACAAGTGAGTTGAAAATTTCTATTCTGAGTAAGGAAATGACAGTTATGGGTTGGACAGACTGTGAGTGAAATAAGTTCACGACTGCATTGTTTAAAGTTGCCTGGCCACAGGTGCCATTGTGTTGCAACAACCTGTCATGAATTGGAGGGCGCTCAATGCCAGTGCCCCTATTGACCCAGGCTTTCTTATCTTGAAATTTTCAAGTAAGTTGAAATGTTCTATTCTGGGTGAAGGACAGTCAATGGTTGGACATGGCTGTGGGTGAAACAAGTTCATGACTGCATTATTTAAAGTTGCCCAGCCGGCCACAGGTTCCCAGCCGTTGGTGAATTTTGTTTAATGTCCAGTAACACATACTGGTGATGCAGACATTTTGTTAAAGTGTCGGTTTTTATATTTGAGTGTTATCGTATATGAAATGAGGGTAAGGGGGATAAATGGTGAGTTGGGGGAAGCCGGGAAAATGGACGGTGGAATTTTAAATAGATATTTAAGTACAGTTATAGAAAAATACTAAATGGACTTCGTAAAAGAGAAGCCGCTATTCTAACAAGTGAAACAACTGGCAAGGAATGCATCAAGTCAAAAACATCAACGGTCCCCCCCCCCCGCCCCCCAACCCCACCCCCCACCCCCCAATCACTTGTGATGAAACACTTTCGTCGCAGGAAATGCTTCATCAATTCACAGTCAAAAATTATATGCTCAACTGTCACATTACTGAAGGATATGCACTTGCCTTTAGAGCAATATCTAGTCCGTAATGAATTAGATTACAGTCTGAAAATTAACCTGAGAACTGGTCTGCG
>NC_134896.1:15376143-15381143 GCF_041734735.1 Babylonia areolata | reverse complement strand
ACCTATATAACAACAAACAACAAAAGACCCATATAACAACAAATAAACAACAACAACAACAAAAGACCTACATAACAACAATCAAACAACAACAAAAGACCTATATAACAACAATCAAACAACAACAAAAGACCTATATAACAACAACAACAAAAGACCTATATAACAACAATCAAACAACAACAAAAGACCTATATAACAACAAGCAAACAACAACAAAAGACCTATATAACAACAAACAACAACAACAACAAAAGACCTGTATAACAACAAACAACAACAACAAAAGACCTGTATAACAACAAACAACAACAACAACAACAAAAGACCTATATAACAACAAACAAACAACAAAAGACCTATATAACAACAAACAACAACAACAAAAGACCTATATAACAACAAACAACAACAACAAAAGACCTTTATAACAACAAACAAACAACAACAACAAAAGTCCTATATAACAACAAACAACAGCAAAAGACCTTTATAACAACAAACAAAGAACAACAACAACAAAAACTATATAACAACAAACAACAACAAAAAGCCATGCATAACAACAAACAAACAACAAAAGATATAGAAGAGAGACAGACAGACAGGCAGACAGACAGAGGCAGACAGAGAGAGAGAGACAGACAGACAGACAGAGAGATAGATAGATAAAACAAACAACAAACCGATACAGTGGGCCCCAACCTCTTCCTCCTCTTCCTCCTCCACAAGCAGTGGGCGAAGAAGAAAACAAAATCAAGGATGGGCAGCGGCAGCAGTACCGGTAGTCTCCGCAGCATTGGCAGCAGCGCTGAATTCGGTGCTGAGGGTCTTCCCGGGCGCTGAGGTGGTTCCCACGCTCGTGGCTGCGTTCAGCTGTCCCTGGATGCTGTTGGCTCGCTCCACGGCCCGGCGGGCGTCCAGGCGAGACTCCAGATAACGCTGCACCAGGACCAGGATGATCTGCCGAAGCCTCTCCTTGCTCATTTGGGAGATCACCGCCCTCACGTGGTTCAGGAAGTTCACCTGGGGGTTGGTGGTGGGCGGCAGGGTGACAAGGGGCGGGACGGGGGTGGTGGTGGCTGTGAATGAAGAAAGGGGAAAGGGAAAGGAAGGAAGGAAGGAATGAAGGAAGTAAGCAAGCATGCCAAACGAACGGTCAAGAGTTTGATGGGTTGAAGTTACCCAGAGTTCAGTTTGTTTTGTTTGTTTGTTTATTTTTACATGTACATATTTGGGTGTTGATAATAATAATAATGATGATGATGATGATGATTAGAAAAGGAAGAAGGAGAGTAAGTGATGGTTTATTCAACAAGATGACGGACAAGGCAGAAGAGAGTGACGGTTTATTCAACCAACAAGATGAAGAACAAGGAAGAAGAGAGTGACATTTATTCAATTCAACAAGATGACGGACAGGGCAAAAGAGAGTGACGTCAATTCAACAAGATGACGGACAGGGCAGAGACAGTGACGTCTATTCAACAAGTTGACGGACAGGGCAGAAGAGAGTGACGTCTATTCAACAAGATGACGGACAGGGCAGAGAAGAGTGACGTCTATTCAACAAGATGACGGACAGGGCAGAAGAGAGTGACGTCTATTCAACAAGATGACGGACAGGGCAGAAGAGAGTGACGTCAATTCAACAAGATGACGGACAGGGCAGAAAAGAGTGACGTCTATTCAACAAGATGACGGACAGGGCAGAAGAGAGTGACGTCTATTCAACAAGATGACGGACAGGGCAGAAGAGAGTGACGTCTATTCAACAAGATGACGGACAGGGCAGAAGAGAGTGACGTCAATTCAACAAGATGACGGACAAGGCAGAAGAGAGTGACGTTTATTCGGCAACATGAAGGACAAGGCTGATAGCTTCAGCTCCAGTTTCAGTCTCAGTGTCAAGGAGGTGTCAGGGCATGCTGACTGACCCGTGTACGTCGCACCGCACCTGCTTAAACGTTTTCTTCGTTACAGAAGCTAACACCTGACCTAGCATATACTGGTGATTCAACAACGTTGTTTCTAGATATATTCATGTAAAGAAGGCGTTCACCGCACCTGCTTAAACGTTTTCTTCGTTACAGAAGCTAACACCTGACCTAGCATATACTGGTGATTCAACAGCGTTGTTTCTAGATATATTCATGTAAAGAAGGCGTTGACTACACACATGCAAGGAAGAAAGAACCACACACGAGCACACACACATACACGCATAAACACACTCATCACACGCGCGCACGCGCGCACGCACACACGCACACACGCACGCGCACACACACACACACACACACACACACACACACACACACACACACACACACACACACACACACACAGACAAGGGAGAATTATCGTAGTCGTGGCTAGACAGAATGGCGAAAGCGACGAGTTTTTATGTGGTTAGACATATAATTCCGTATAAAAACTCATGTTCTGTAATTGATAGTAGCAGGATTTACAGGTCTGACTGATAATTTTTGGTGGCCAGTGTGTTGTCAAGGACAACACCAAGGTTCCTGAGGGAGCTGGAGAGACGGATTGAAGTATAGATTTGACTGAGCCAAGAGAGATAGAGGAGATTTCTGTCTGGTCCCCATGAGTATTGTTTCGGATTTACCGGTATTGTAGTTTAGTCTGAGCCATCCAGCTCTGGAGCAATCAGATGTTTTACGCAAGAGAAAGGACTAATTTCCAGGAGTGTCATTTTTGTTTGGTTGAGTGTCCTCTGCATCAAAATGATGACTAAACTTGTCGTGATTGATAATTTCAGCAAGGGGAGCAGCATATAGTGTGAAAAGAATGGAGCCTAGAACAGTTCCTTGTAGAACTCCGTGTTTAACTTTAAGGTGTTCAGATCAGCGACTGCCAACCATAACAGATTAGAATCGATCTTAAGGATACGGTTTCAACAAGCTGAGAGCGATGCCACTTATACAAAAAGTATACTGAGCGAGGGAAAGAAGGATCGAGTGATCAATTGTGTCAAAGGCTGCTGATAAGTCATGCAGAGTTTGAATGGAGGCTTTCTCCTGAGTTGGACGCTACACGCAGAGCAGATTATTCAGGATGTGGAGGGCAGTGTTTTCCGTGCTGCAGTCAGCACAACAGGCAGACTGAAAATGGAGGAAGAGGCTGTTGGAGCGAAAGTGGATATCAAGATATTGGCGTGTGTTTTTTTTGTTGTTGTTTTTTTGTATGTCCAGGCAAACACACAATCATCTGTCATCAATATTTTTTTCATCCATCATCATGTTTTATGTGACTGATTTATTACCATCAAAATAAAGACAATTCTGTTGGTTAAAAAAATAGAGAAACAAGTCCAGAAAAGAGATCTTTCCGTTTTTAAAGAATGAATTATATCAGCTCTGTAGTTTCAATCTCATTTACTGAATCATCTGTGAAAAAATAATGTTTTCGATCGTAGTTAACCGGGTGATGTCTCACATCCTATCCACGACATTTGGATCGTCTGATTTTCTAATACTGACCTAATCACGGTCATAGAGAATAAGAATAGCCTGCTCTATTTCCTTTGGATAAAATTGTGATAAAGTAACAAATTTTGACACTGTCCTGCTTCACATAACAGTTCTCAAACAAGTATGATGTGTATTTTGTAATCGCTTTAAGCGTTAACATTGGTTTAAGATCTCTACTGCAATTTTGAAGTGCTGACACTAGGTTTTAGTTCTCCGTGGAAACTTTGAAGTGCTAAAATTAGTTTGGGTTCTTTATTGAAACTTTGAAGTGCTACACTGGTTGAGTTCCCCACAGAAACTTTGAAGTGCTACACTGGTTGAGTTCCCCACAGAAACTTTGAAGTGCTACACTGGTTGAGTTCCCCACAGAAACTTTGAAGTGCTACACTGGTTGACTTCCCCACAGAAACTTTGAAGTGCTGACACTGGTTCACTTCCCCACGGAAACTTTGAAGTGCTGACACTGGTTCACTTCCCCACAGAAAATTTGAAGTGCTACACTGGTTGACTTCCCCACGGAAACTTTGAAGTGCTGACACTGGTTGACTTCCCCACGGAAACTTTGAAGTGCTGACACTGGTTGATTTCCTCACAGAAAATTTGAAGTGATACACTGGTTGAGTTCCCCACGGAAACTTTGAAGTGCTGACACTGGTTGACTTCCCCACGGAAACTTTGAAGTGCTGACACTGGTTAAGTTTCCCACAGAAAATTCGAAGCGCTGACACTGGTTGAGTTTCCCATAGAAAATCTGAAGTGATACACTGGTTCACTTCCCCACGGAAACTTTGAAGTGCTGACACTGGTTGAGTTCCCCACGGAAACTTTGAAGTGATGACACTGGTTGAGTTCCCCACAGAAACTTTGAAGTGCTGAGACTGGTTGAGTTCCCCACAGAAACTTTGAAGCGCTGACACTGGTTGAGTTCCACAAAGAAACTTTGAAGTGTTGACACTGGTTGAGTTCACCACAGAAACTTTGAAGTGCTGACATTGGTTGGAGCTCTCCGTGGTAACTTTGAAGCGTTAACATTGGTTTGAGTTCTCCATGGTAACTCTGAAGTGATACCATTGGTAAGCTGGATGTCTTTCCTTAGCAAATATTTTCTCTCAAATATAGCTCGATGAAAACACAAACGTTGAGATACTTCACGTGTACAATGAGTGTGTAGAATTCTTTCTTTCCTTTTGCACCAAACTAACGCAATACACAAGACGTTTAAAAGTGCACATTTGTCAGTAAACAAAATGGCAAAAACAGTTCAGTTTCAGAATACGTAAAAAAGTCACCGGTATATACATAATAAATCAAAAATTGTGGGGCATGGGTGGAACGTGTCTGATTGGAGCCCATCCTTTCAGGTCTTTCTCGAGGATCAGTAAATGATGGAGTCTCTCCAAGGCAAGACGAATGAGCAGACGAAGCAGATTTCACCTTTTACTGGGGTGGGTCCACAGGTGGAAATGGAGACCTATCCTGGATGAATACAACCGTCCACGTACATTG
>NC_134896.1:15356143-15366143 GCF_041734735.1 Babylonia areolata | reverse complement strand
CGTGCATGTTGTGTGCCTGTTGTGTGTGTGTATTTTGTGTGTGTTTTGTGTGTGTTTGTCTGGCTGTCTGTCTGTCTGTGTCTGTCTGTGTCTGTGTGTCCCCACATCCCCACCCACCCACTCACTCACCGTCCAGACTTGTCACCCTCCAGAATGATGTTCATGAACTTGTTTCGCGGGTACTTGGCGGAGGAGGAGGTGAAGAAGATGAGGCCGTTCTTGGTCACCGTCAGGTCGTTGAGGAACTCAAGTTTCCCCACCTCCTTCTCCACGTCCTTGGGCCACATCAGCCACGTGAAGTTACCTGGGGGAGACGGGAATTTGGCGCTGGTAATTGTAGAGATGGATTCATTTTCACATATTTAGATAACTGTTTCAAATGTCACCCCCGCCCCCTTACCCCCATTCACCAGGTTTCCCTCAACTTCACTATTCCTCTTCTTCCTCTTCTACACGATGATACTCAAATCTATACATTAATACTCTAACAAAATGTCTTCTATCACCGGTATGTGTGACGGAACATTAAACAAAATTCCTCCTCATTTTCACATAGGAATGTTAGTTATTTGTAATTGTATTTGTGTTTCTTTTTATCTCAACAGATTTCTCTGTGTGAACTTAGGGCTGCTCTCCCCAGGGAGAGCGCGTCGCTACACTACAGCGCTACCCATTTTTTTGTATTTTTTTCCTGCGTGCAGTTGTTTTTGTTTTTTCCTATCGAAGTGGATTTTTCTACAGAATTTTGCCAGGAACAACCCTTTTGTTGCCGTGGGTTCTTTTACGTGCGCTAAGTGCATGCTGCACACGGGACCGAATGACTACCGTCCAGACCACCACTCAAGGTCGAGTGGAGGGGGAGAAAATATCGGCGACTGAGCCGTGATTCGAACCAGTGCGCTCAGATTCTCTCGCTTTCTATGCGGACGCGTCACCTCGAGGCCATCACTCCACATCTCCAGTTAGGAGAGGAGGTGGGAATGGAATGGTGAGCTGGGCAAAACGGGGTAGATGGACGGGTGGGAAATCAAAAGTAAACATAATCTTTTGAAGTAAATAGAAATACGGTCAGTTAATGAAAAATTACTGAACAGATTTCCTAAAAGAGAAGTTGTCCATTTAACAAGAGAAAAAAAAATATCATGAACATTAAAAACGTTTTATGTTTCCAGTGTTTTCGTAATGACAGACTTTCGTGCAGGTACGGCTTCAGTAACTCACAGTCAAAAATTATATGGTTAACTTACACCTGATGCTAGAGTTAATTGATCTAATCAAATGAAATCGAAACATGTTTTGTTTGTTTGTTTTTTGTTTTGTTGTTGTTGTTATTGTTGTTGTCGTTTTGTTGTTATTGTTCTTGTTGTTGTTTTGTTGTTGTTGTTGTTTTGTTTGTCTGTTTTCTGCTGTTGTTTTGTTGTTGTTTTTGTTGTTGTTTTGTTGGGGTTTTCCTTTTTGTTTGTTTTTTTGTTTGGAGTCTTTTTCTTATTTTTATCACTCTTCTTTTGTTTTTTTTAATTGACACAACATAACGCATACATAAATCAATATATCTATCCATACGCATGTGGTTATATCCATCCATTCCTAGATATGTGCGTATCCACACACACACACACACACACACACACACACACGGCAACAGTGTTACTCGACAGTTGATGCAGTGTCGTGGATACTAATCCCACAGTTGTCTGCAGTGAACTACAACTCAGCAGATAACATATGACACGGCCGTAGATGACACGTGGCGAATTCTGACCCCATTTTCGTCTACAGTTAACGACACGTCAGCAGGTAATGGCTGACGTGTTCGTGGATAGGAAGAACAAATAAAACTGCTTGCAAGAAAAAAAAAAGAAAAAAGGGCGGCGCTGTATTGTCATGTAGCGACGCGTTCTCCCTGGGTGGGGAGAGCAGCCCGAATTTCACACAGAGAAATCTGTTGTGACAAAAAAAGAGAAATACAGTACTCACCATGTGTGGGGTTGATCCTGAAGATGCCTTTATAAGGGTCCACTACCACCAGGTTTCTGTTGCTGTCCGCGCGAATACCAAGAGGGCGTCCGCATATCGCCTCGCTCGTCACCGTGCCACCTAGACAGACACAGCATGCATCAGTGAAATGAAACACCTGTGGAAAGAAAAGGTAGCATCGCAATTGAAATACATGTAGAAAGAAAGGTAGCAAAGGTAGCCTCGGGACTGAAATACATGGAGACAGAAAGGTAGTACAGGTAGCCTCAGGACTGAAATACATGTAGAAAGAAAGGTAACAGAGGTAACCTCAGGACTCAATTACATGTAGAAAGAAAGGTAGTACAGGTAGCCTCGGGACTGAAATACATGTAGAAAGAAAGGTAGCACAGGTAGCCTCGGGACTGAAATACATGGAGAAAGAAAGGTAGCACAAGTAGCCTCGGAACTGGAATACATGTAGAAATAAAGGTAGCACAGGTAGCCTCGCAACTGAAATATATGGAGAGAGAAAGGTGACACAGGTAGTCTTAGGACTGAAATACATGTAAAAAGAAAGGTAGCACAGGTAGCCTCGGGACTGAAATACATGTAAAAAGAAAGGTAGCACAGGTAGCCTCAGGACTGAAATACATGGAGAAAGAAAGGTAGCACAGGTAGCCTCAGGACTGAAATACATGGAGAAAGAAAGGTAGCACAGGTAGCCTCAGGACTGAAATACATGTAGAAAGAAAGGTAGCACAGGTAGCCTCAGGACTGAAATACATGGAGAAAGAAAAGTAGCACAGGTAGCCTCAGGACTGAAATACGTGTAGAAAGAAAGGTAGCACAGGTAGCCTTAGGACTGAAATACATGGAGAAAGAAAGGTAGTACAGGTAGCCTCAGGACTGAAATACATGGAGAAAGAAAGGTAGTACAGGTAACCTCAGGACTGAAATACATGAAGAGAGAAAGGTAGCGCAGGTAGTATCAGGACTGAAATACATGTAGAAAGAAAGGCAGCCTCACATTAACTTTAAGTGACCAAATCGTGCGGCTTATTGTGGAAAACCAAATGTCAAATCAGCATGGAACACTTTCAATACGTTTGAAAACAGTCTGCTTTATTCCTGTAAGTGGTAGTGGGTAGGGGTGGTGCAATGTGGGTAAACCTTATCTCACTGACTAATATCGCTTATTTGCACGACAAACACTGAGTATTTTCTATCAACATTCTTAAAATGGGTACTTATCGTATTCGTAAGCGAGGAGACGTAACAGATGTAAATGTTGCTAACAGAAACCACCATATTTTGCGACTCAAATATGACTCCTGGCAGAAGAGTATTTCATGGGGCTGGAGAAATAACTCGAACAGTACGACTCCCAGAAGGGTACAAATTTCACTTTGATGTAATGAAATAATTTCAAAATAGATTCGCGCAGGTCTATGTGTAAAAAGAAATGTCGAAAAGAATAATACGTAAGTGATAAAATATTTTTTAAACCGGACTATTTAACGTTATTTGGGTGAAGATTGTATAGTTGACCTGTACAATCTTTAATTGCGAAAGAATGGATGAACATATTTCATTTATATGTGTTTGTGTTGTTGAGGTGGGTTTGTTTGTTTTTTTTGGGGGGAGGGGGGGGTTGTTTTGTTTTTTTTTGTTTTTTTGTGTGTTTTTTTTTGGGGGGGGGGTGTTTGTTTGTTTGGTTGGTTGGTTAGTTGGTTTTCTGTTGTTGTTGTTGTTGTTTTTGTTTTGTTTTTTTGCTTGTTTGATTGTTTGTTTTTGTTTTGTTTTTTTTTAAGTAGAAACTATCTTACTGAAAAAGAAAATACATTATATGTGGTGATTTCTTTTATATAGATATGATTTATGAGGGTTTGCAATTGAGCTTGTCTTAGTTCGTTGGCCGGGGCGCGAGAGGGAACCCTCGTTTGAAGGGTTGTAACTCCAGTTTTTTTCCCCTTGGGAACATGGAGTAAACAAAAAAAATTTAAATACATATATATATATATATATAACGGGAAAAAAAGGGAAAAAAAGAAGAAAAAGCTGAACGAACACTGAAGAACATCATGTGACTATACATCATTCCTTGGGGTGTACAGGGGGTGGGGTGGGTGCATGGTAGGCCCCTCGGCCTTGCGAACTAACAGGTATACATACCACTGTCGTACACTTCTACGAAAACCACCCACCACACGCGCTATGGGCCAGTTTCAGGATTAGGCGTATTGTCCCCTGGGGAGAGATCTCCACAACTCGCCCGTCACTCAGACCCGTATAGATGTACCCTGGAAAGAGAGAGAGGGGAACAAAATCCATCATCATGGTAAAAAAAAAAAAATCAGACGTTTTTCCTTTAACCCTTGCTGCTGACGGGGGGGGGGGGGGGGCGGGGGGGGGGGACACGTTCGTCAGTGAAGGGCTGTTGCACGCACACATACACATGCACACACACAAATGCACACACACACACACACACACACAGGGACAGACATTTATTTCGCCAATGTTTCAACACAAAGAAACGGGAAATTGTTACGGTGTTGTTCCTTCACCCTTCCTTAAACACAACTGTGAATTTTTCAAGTCACACAGCTGCTAACATCGCACAAGGACACTCCCAAGCAAATGTACACGCTCCATTCAGACAAGCACGTTCAATTTCATGTGCGCGCGCACACACACACACACACACACACACACACACACACACACACACACACACATACACACAGAACAGACAGAGACAGAGAGCGAATAAGAGAGCAGGAGCGAGCGAGAGAGAGAGAAACAGAGACAGTCAGACAGCAATGAAAATGAAGTGGGGGCGGTGGGGGAGGTGAGGGGGTGGGGGGGTAAGGGCTACACAGATGGAGACAACAACCATGTTGCTTTTTTAGTTATAGCCCAGCCGATAATGCAAAGCAGCCGTTTCAGGGCTGAATGCCTGTCAGGTTCTTGAAATCAATGGAAGAGAACAGAAAATAAAGTGTGAAATAATCAAAGGTCGATTACAAAAAAATAATAATAATAATTATATATATAAAATTTTAAAAAAAACATCGTTAGAAAGACCAACTCCTCGACACGTCCAAGTAAAATCTAAATCAAGCGACAGATACAGATAGACACGCACATAGAGACAGACAGACAGACAGATAGAAGCCGTCAATCATCCCTCCCATCAAAGTGACGTACTGTTGACGACCACCATGGACTCAGGCCCGGATACCAGGCCCATCATGTACTTGCGGGCCTTGGACAGCCATGAGTTGGGAGCCAAGGGACCGACCAGAGCGGGTGGCGGCGGAAGACTGCAACCACAGCACGGGGTGACATTCACAACGACATGAAAGAATATTGAGCCTAGGAAGAGTACATTCTTCTTCTTCTTCTTCTTCTTCTTCTTCTTCTTTCCGTTACACGACCAACAACGACTTGTCGATGACTCTGTCGTGGTCCATGATTGCTAGGTAATTTTCGTGTTTCCATAACCCACCGAACGCTGACATGGGTTACAGGATCTTTAACGTGCGTATTTGATCTTCTTGCGTGCGTATACACACGAAGGGGGTTCAGTTGATAAACATTGACGTGAATTGTATACACCCCCCGAAAACGGAGTGTGGCTGCCTACATGGCGGGGTAAAAATGGTCATACACGTAACAGGCCACTCGTGCACATACGAGTGAACGTGGGAGTTGCAACCGACGAACGAAGAAGAAGAAGAATTGTGTACCTTGTGTACGGTGACATTCAGTACCTTATGACTGTGGATACACGAGCATTTTCACCACTGTTGTAAGCACAATCGAACTTTTTATGTTGTTTTCCTTAGCTCTGTAATCTGCTTCTCCTTCTTCTCTGTTAGTGGGCTGTGACTGCACTGCACGTTCCCTCGAATATACACGAGAGGGCTTTCACGTGTATGACCGTTTTTACCCCACCATGTAAGCAGTTATACTTCGGTTGTTGTTTTTTGTTTTGTTTTGTTTGTTTGTTTCTTGTTGTTGTTTTGGTGGGTGCGTGCTGGGTATGTTCTTATTTCCATAACCCACCGAACGCTAACATGGATCACAGGATCTTTAATGTGCATAATTTTATTTGATCTTCTGCGAACGAATACACATGATGGAGTCTCCCATCGGTCAGACGGATGAGTAGGCAGGCAGGCTTATCTGTCGGTGTGTGTCCTCATATGGGAGAAGAGGGAGATTCTGGATGCGCAGCACTTCCCACAGGTGTTGCAAGGGAAAACGTCTCCAGAAGTTGAGCCCTGCTTCCTTCGCTCCCGCTTCTCCTTAATGGCCAGCGTTCTCTTGTTTTCAAACGTCTTTATGCCACTAGAGCACAGCGAAAGCGGTCAAGGGCATCAGTTTCCCAGGAAGCGATGTCTATGTCACAGGTTTTGAGGTTTGTCTTCAAGGTGTCCTTGAAGCGCTTGCAGGGTCTTCCAAGTTCGCGGTGGCCTTCCTTCAGCTGGCCATACAAAAGCATCTTCGGGATCCTGCTGTCTGTCATGCGGACAACGTGTCCTGTCTAGCGTAGCAGGCTTTCAATGCTAGACAGGCCGCTCCTCTCGAATACACACGAAGGGGGTTAAAGGCACTAGCAGGTCTGCACATCTGTTGACATGGGATATCGGAAACAAAATCCCCATCCTTTTCCCACCAGCCGCAGTGATCGGGATTGGAACCCAGAACCCTCAGACAGAAAGTCCAAAAGATTCCCACCCCCCCCCCAAACCACCCCAACCCCCACTCCCCACCCAGAGAGAGAGAGAGAGAGAGAGAGAGTTCTCACAACCAAGTTTTTGGGTTGTTGGTTTTTGGGGTGTGTTTTTTTTTTTTTTTTGTTTGTTTGTTTTCTTTTTTTTTCTTTTTTTTTTGTTTGTTTTGTTTTTCTTATCCATTGAATTAAGGTTTAAAAGTTCAAAGGCCTCATAGAACTTTTGCAGCCACCAGGTCAATGAATTCAAATCCACTGAGTCCAGGGTTCAGGCACAGGAGGTCGGGGCTCAATCCTCTACTCGCCGTTTTAACCCTCCCCTTCCGAAGTCAGGCAGGTACCTAATTGATACCTGGGTGAAGTGAGGAGATTCGGAGCAAAGTGACTTTTCCAAGAACACAGCACCATGCCGAAACGGGGCCTCGAACCGTGATGACTGGAGAGTGCTTGATCACACGTCCAGCGCCTACCCAAGTCTACCACGGTGCCTTCGTTGATTTCTTCGGTCCAGATATGATACAATAAGAACTGGTAATCCCGATTCCTAGTTATCTGGTTCCAGCTCAGTTCCAGAAAGTTCCGCAAAATCATTTCAATGTATCAGGTACATATAAAGAGAAGCATTCATCTAACCAAAACTCTATCAATGTTGAAATCTGCATTGTTATTTATAATGAAACATCAAGGTGTCCATGAATACTAACTTCAAGTAGTGAATTTTTTTTAATAAGTTTTATCTGATGTTTCCAATTACAGGCGTTATAGTCTTCAGTTTATTCAGTTTCAGTTTCAGTTTCAGTAGCTCAAGGAGGCGTCACTGCGTTCGGACAAAACCATATACGCTACACCACATCTGCCAAGCAGATGCCTGACCAGCAGCGTAACCCAACGCGCTTAGTCAGGCCTTGAGAAAAAACAAAAAAACAAACAAAAAAAAACGGGGGAATAAATAATAGATAAGCTTGCATAAATAAATAAATAAATAAATAATAATTATAATATAGAAAAAGGTAGTAGTAATAATATTAGTAATACTAATAAAATGATAATAATAAAACATAAATAAATAAATAAATAAGACAACAATGGTGATAAATAAGCGAATATTACCTTGACAAAAGGTAACCTTTAAAGATGAATTTGCTCTGAAGGCATTTTACCTCATTTACATGTGTGTGTGGGGGGGGGGGTGCATGGGGGTTATGTGTGTGTGTAGGCCTTTGGTCTAGCCTATATCTTCATCAAGAGGAATAGCAAATTAGTTCACTGGTTCACTTATCAGATTTAAAGATTCATGGGCTGCCCCCATCACACTCCACTCCCTCTCCTGCACACACACACACACACACACACACATCTGTGACTGAAATAATGTAAAGACGCACACACGTGCTCTAGTTTCTGCATACCATCTGGTCCCCAATACCCACAGCGTGACTGCGTGACGACGACCAAAAAATTAATGAAGTCACTATTCAGGCGTGACGTTCCCCCCGATCCCATTCAGGATGCAGAAAGGGGAGCATTTATTTTCCCTGTCACTCCTGTCACATTTTACTTGTCAAAACAATGTTGTGGTATAAAATGAAACATGACCACCTTGCAAGACAACGCCTCTCATGTTTGCTCGCTCGATTGTCTTATTACTGAAATTGGGGACAAAACGAAGCCGGAAAGCAAAACAAAACACAAGGAGCGACAGCGAAAACTAGCAATAACAATCACATGTCGGACAAACCAAGGAACGAAACGAACGAAATTTTATTTTTCCACGGTATTGAGATAAGCATACTGACAAGAATGTTTTTTTCCACCCAGCCCTGTGGTACAAAATCAAATAAATAAAGAAAAAAAAAGAACGCACAATAACAAATATAGAAAATTCATATCAGGAGAGGAAGAGATAGGGGCGGGGGGGGGGGAGGCGAGAGAGGAGAGAGTAAAGAATAAAAGATGAAACGAGAGAGAGAGAGAAGCGCGGAAGGGGGGTTGCACCAAAGGGCGAAACAAACATTGCGTTGTAAACAACTTGACAGCACATACGCAATATAAAATTACATCAAAAGGCGACACCCTCAAAACTGCGCGCCTGACAGGAAACGTAAGCTCGACAATGTCTTCCACACGTGCTGCATTCGCCGCATCCTGGACACCGTCTAGCAGAGCAAAGCTTCAAACAACACCGTCCAGAGGAGAGCTGGAATCCCCAGCATGTAACAGAGATGCATGCTCTGACTCGTCAGTGAACGGGAATAAACACTGGCCGGATCCCAAAGGATCTTTTTTTCTCTTTCTCTCTCTTTTTTTGTGGGGCGTCCATCCTCCTTTTTCCCTCATCTTTCTTTTTCTTCTTTCACAGACTCATATTTGCCTTTCATGCACCACTTTCGCCCACACACCTTAACTAATCACTTTCATTCTTTCCCCTATCGTCTGGGGCAGCAACTGCCCAGTGTGTCTTGAAGCATGCATTTTAAGAATATTCGATGTCTGTGTACATTAGCCAGGGTTTTTTCGATGTTCTAGTGTTCTGATGTAATCCCAAAGGATCTACTTTACGGAGAACTGGTAGGGCCTACAGGGAAAACCTCCAACCGGAAAATACTAACTGTGCCATGAAGACACCTGCACAGAGAGGGTCTCAGGACATGAACGTCGACCTGCTGTTGTCTCGTTCGTCATTTATCAGATGGATTCCCCGGTCTCCTCGACGAAGGCGGTAGTACGTCGCAGGTCCTCCAGTCCTCCGGGCCGCTGGGATTGGGTCGGGCCAGGTTTTCTCTCGGAGTGCTTGATGGAGCGGGCAGGACTGCAGCAGATGTTCTGTTGTCTGGCTGCCTGTTCTGCAGGGGCACTGCTTTGTGTCGCCGATACGGAGTTTAGTGTATAAACGTCGACCTGATTACCTGTGAAGCTGAAGCCTCGGAACAGTCAGCTTGAAGGAGGACGGTGCAGAAAGGCCTCTCCATGTTCGAAGAGACGCCTCCCCAGCGTTCCGAGGCAAAGAGACTGAGGCTCTCAGAAAGACCCACAACGACACGGACCAGACTGGGGTTCTCAGAAAGGCCCACAACGACACGGACCAGACTGGGGTTCTCAGAAAGGCCCACGACACGGACCAGACTGAGGCTCTCAGAAAGACCCACAACGACACGGACCAGACTGGGGTTCTCAGAAAGGCCCACAACGACACGGACCAGACTGGGGTTCTCAGAAAGGCCCACAACGACACGGACCACACTGGGGTTCTCAGAAAGGCCCACAACGACACGGACCACACTGGGGTTCTCAGAAAGGCCC
>NC_134896.1:15340844-15350844 GCF_041734735.1 Babylonia areolata | reverse complement strand
AGTTTGAGAGTCATAGTCCTTCACAAAAGACTAAGCTGAAAATGATTTCCCATTGACTGGAGAAACCATTGATAATACAGCTCTCACTTTGCTGTTGGCCCAAATGTAAAACTTATGTCAATCTGTGATACAAGCCGAAGTGTTGAACAGTATTAACAAGAAACAACAACACTGATCACACGTGCTAGACCACACCATTCAAAACAGGCATGACGACAGCAAGGACAAGAACAAAACGCCGACGAGTTTACTTGTGCATGACCTGTTTATTAAAACGATAATCACGTGTATAAACAAGTGTTGCCCATGGCGGTTTAATTCAAAACAGAGACAACAGCCGCAAAAAAGTTTGAACTGAAAACGAGCACTGTTGATTCCATGTATCAAATCAAATACATTCCAAAACATGCATCTAATAAAACAAGCCAGTCCTAACCTACTGATAGAAAAAATGTAAGATACCAATCTCTGCATGTATATCAGGAACAATTGGAATCAGTTAGATATCAAATGAAAATGAACAATTTATTTTGACGCATATCTACCACCGAACAAAAAGACTTCTGGTGTCAGGCATTCTGGAATCCTGCAAGAAAAATAAGAAACGAGTACACTGTGGATGCCGTATAAAAAGAGACATCAGTTTTGATATGATGGAAATATACATCAGTTTTGATATGATGGAAATTTATGAAACGTAAGCTACGTTCTCCTGGTATCGTTTTTGCTAAACGAAACAACGAACGTACGAACGAACGCGCGCGCGTCCAGTTGGACATTTACTTTAATTTCTTCTTTATCTAAATATATGTTTGCAACTTATACTTTGTAAAATTCTCGCTTCTTCATAGATGGATTTTTTTTCCTGGCAAATATTGCACTGTGTGAATGGACGTTAAAGCTTCATTTTATTTTTCCTTTCTTTTCGTTTGTTTATAGAGAAAGTTTCTGTTTACAGTCTGTAAAGTTACCGCTCTTTTGTCCATAGATTGTTTTTCTTCTGTCTAAAACCATACTATATGAATACACGTTAAACTGAAAAACACAAATAAACAAAAATACAAAACAAAAAAAACAAGCAGACTAAAAACTCAGCCCCTCCATTCCCGAAAACAATTCTCAACGAGATGACGAAGGAGCGTAGAGAAGGCACGGGCAAAAAGTAGAGTTTCAGTTTCAGTTTCAGTTGCTCAAGGAGGCGTCACTGCGTTCGGACAAACCATATACGCTACACCACATCTGCCAAGCAGATGCCTGACCAGCAGCGTAACCCAACGCGCTTAGTCAGGCCTTGAGAAAAAAAAAAAAAAAAAAAAAAACAACAACAACAACAGGGGAATAAATAATAGATAAGCTTACATAAATAAATAATTAAATAAATGAATAATAATTATAATATAGAAAAATGTAGTAGTAATAATAATAGTAATACTAATAAAATGATTTAAAAAAAAGAAAAAAAAAAGACAACAATGGTAATAAATAAGCGAATAAATGTAAAACATGAAGACACACATTCACACCCACACCCACACATGCACAACAGAAATCCACCAAACATGTAGAGATCTGTATAACAACAAACTGCAAAGATTCTTTATAACAACAATAAAAGACCTATACAACAACAAACAACAAAAGACCCATATAACAATAAATAAACAACAACAACAAAAGACCTACATAACAACAAACAACAACAAAAGACCTATCCAACAACAAACAACAACAAAAGACCTATATAACAACAAACAACAACAACAAAAGACCTATATAACAACAAGCAAACAACAACAAAAGACCTATATAACAACAAACAACAACAACAACAGACCTATCCAACAACAAACAAACAACAACAAAAGACCTATATAACAACAAGCAAACAACAACAAAAGACCTATATAACAACAACAACAAAAGACCTATATAACAACAAGCAAACAACAACAAAAGACCTATATAACAACAAACAACAACAACAAAAGACCTGTATAACAACAAACAACAACAACAACAAAAGACCTATATAACAACAAACAACAAAAAACCGACATAACAACAAACAACAACAAAAGACCTATATAACAACAAACAAACAACAACAACAAAAGACCTATATTACAACAAACAACAGCAAAAGACCTTTATAACAACAAACAAACAACAACAACAAAAAACTACATAACAACAAACAAACAAACAAAAAGACCCATGTAACAACAAACAACAACAAAAAGCCATGTATAAGAACAAACAACCAACAAAAGATATAGAAGAGAGACAGACAGACAGGCAGACAGACAGAGACAGACACAGAGAGAGAGAGAGACAGACAGAGAGACAGAGAGGTAGATAGATAGATAAAACAAACAACAAACCGATACAGTGGGCTCCTACTTATTCCTCCTCCTCCTCCTCCACAAGCAATGGGCGAAGAAGAAAACAAAATCAAGGATGGGCAGCAGCAGCAGTACTGGTAGTCTCCGCAGCATTGGCAGCAGCGCTGAATTCGGTGCTGAGGGTCTTCCCGGGCGCTGAGGTGGTTCCCACGCTCGTGGCTGCGTTCAGCTGTTCCTGGATGCTGTTGGCTCGCTCCACGGCCCGGGGGGCGTCCAGGCGAGACTCCAGATAAAGCTGCACCAGGACCAGGATGATCTGCTGAAGTCTCTCCTTGCTCATTTGGGAGATCACCGCCCTCACGTGGTTCAGGAAGTTCACCTGGGGGTTGGTGGTGGGCGGCAGGGTGACAAGGGGCGGGACGGGGGTGGTGGTGGCTGTGAATGAAGAAAGGGGAAAGGGAAAGGAAGGAAGGAAGGAAGGAAGGAAGCATGCCAAACAAACGGTCAAGAGTTTGATGGGTTGAAGTTACCCAGTGTTCAGTTTGTTTTGTTTGTTTGTTTGTTTTTACATGTACATATTTGGGTGTTGATAATAATGATGATGATGATAATGATGATGATGATGATGATTAGAAAAGGAAGAAGGAGAGTAAGTGATGGTTTATTCAACAAAATGACGGACAAGGCAGAAGAGAGTGACGTTTATTCAACCAACAAGATGAAGAACAAGAGAAGAGAGTGACGTTTATTCAATTCAGCAAGAAGAAGGACAAGGCAGAAGAGAGTGACGTTTATTCAACAAGATTACGGACAAGGCAGAAGAGAGTGAAGTTTATTCAACAAGATGAAGGACAAGGCAGAAGAGAGTGGCGGTTTATTCAACAAGATGAAGGACAGGGCAGAAGAGAGTGACGTCTATTCAACAAGATGAAGGACAATGCAGAAGAGAGTGACCTTTATTCAATTCAACAAGATGACGGACAGGGCAGAAGAGAGTGACGTCTATTCAACAAGATGAAGGACAAGGCAGAAGACAGTGACGTTTATTCAGCAACATGAAGGACATGGCTGATAGTTTCAGCTTCAGTTTCAGTCTCAGTGTCAAGGAGGTGTCAGGGCATGCTGACTGACCCGTGTACGTCGCACCGCACCTGCTTAAACGTTTTCTTCGTTACAGAAGCTAACACCTGACCTAGCATATACTGGTGATTCAACAGCGTTGTTTCTAGATATATTCATGTAAAGAAGGCGTTGACTACACACATGCAAGGAAGAAAGAACCACACACGAGCACACACACATACACGCATAAACACACTCATCACACGCGCGCACGCACGCGCGCACGCACACACACACACACACACACACACACACACACACACACACACACACACACCAGGCGAACCAGACAAGGGAGAATTATCGTAGTCGTGGCTAGACAGAATGGAGAAAGCGACGAGTTTTTATGTGGTTAGACATATAATTCCGTATAAAAACTCATGTACTGTAATTGATAGTAGCAGGATTTACAGGTCTGACTGATAATTTTTGGTGGACAGTGTGTTGTCAAGGACAACACCAAGGTTCCTGAGGGAGCTGGAGAGACGGATTGAAGTATAGGTTTGACTGAGCCAAGAGTGATAGAGGAGATTTCTGTCTGGTCCCCATGAGTATTGTTTCAGATTTACCGGTATTATTGTAGTTTAGTCTGAGCCATCCAGCTCTGAAGCAATCAGATGTTTTACGCAAGAGAAAGGACAAATTTCCAGGAGTGTCATTTTTGTTTGGTTGAGTGTCCTCTGCATCAAAATGATGACTAAACTTGTCGTGATTGATAATTTCAGCAAGAGGAGCAGCATATAGTGTGAAAAGAATGGAGCCTAGAACAGTTCCTTGTAGAACTCCGTGTTTAACTTTAAGGTGTTCAGATCAGCGACTGCCAACCATAACAGATTAGAATCGGTCTTAAGGATACGGTTTCAACAAGCTGAGAGCGATGCCACTTATACAAAAAGTATACTGAGCGAGGGAAAGAAGGATCGAGTGATCAATTGTGTCAAAGGCTGCTGATAAGTCATGCAGAGTTTGAATGGAGGCTTTCTCCTGAGTTGGACGCTACACGCAGAGCAGATTATTCAGGATGTGGAGGGCAGTGTTTTCCGTGCTGCAGTCAGCACAATAGGCAGACTGAAAATGGAGGAAAAGGCTGTTGGAGCGAAAGTGGATATCAAGATATTGGCGTGTGTGTTTTTTTTTTGTTTTTTTTTTTTTTTGTATGTCCAGTCAAACACACAATCATCTGTCATCAATATTTTTTTCATCCATCATCATGTTTTATGTGACTGATTTATTACCATCAAAATAAAGACAATTCTGTTGGTTAAAAAAATAGAGAAACAAGTCCAGAAAAGCGATCTTTCCGTTTTTAAAGAATGAATTATATCAGCTCTGTAGTTTCAATATCATTTACTGAATCATCTGTGAAAAAATAATGTTTTCGATCGTAGTTAACCAGGGTGATGTCTCACATCCTACCCACGACATTTGGATCGTCTGGTTTTCTAATACTGACCTGATCACGGTCATGGAGAATAAGAATAGCCTGCTCTATTTCCTTTGGATAAAATTGTGATAAAGTAACAAATTTTGACACCGTCCTGCTTCACATAACAGTTCTCAAACAAGTATGCTGTGTATTTTGTAATCGCTTTAAGCGTTAACATTGGTTTAAGATCTCTACTGCAATTTTGAAGTGCTGACACTAGGTTTTAGTTCTCCGTGGAAACTTTGAAGTGCTAAAATTAGTTTGGGTTCTTTATTGAAACTTTGAAGTGCTACACTGGTTGAGTTCCCCACAGAAACTTTGAAGTGCTACACTGGTTGAGTTCCCCACAGAAACTTTGAAGTGCTGACACTGGTTGACTTCCCCACAGAAACTTTGAAGTGCTACACTGGTTGAGTTCCCCACAGAAACTTTGAAGTGCTGACACTGGTTGACTTCCCCACGGAAACTTTGAAGTGCTGACACTGGTTGAGTTCCCCACAGAAACTTTGAAGCGCTGACACTGATTGAGTTCCACAAAGAAACTTTGAAGTGCTGACACTGGTTGAGTTCCACAAAGAATCTTTGAAGTGCTGACACTGGTTGACTTCCCCACAGAAACTTTGAAGTGCTGACACTGATTGAGTTCCACAAAGAAACTTTGAAGTGCTGACCCTGGTTGACTTCCCCACAGAAACTTTGAAGTGCTGATACTGGTTGAGTTCCACAAAGAAACTTTGAAGTGCTGACACTGGTTGAGTTCACCACAGAAACTTTGAAGTGCTGACATTGGTTGGAGTTCTCCGTGGTAACTTTGAAGCGTTAACATTGGTTTGAGTTCTCCATGGTAACTCTGAAGTGATACCATTGGTAAGCTGGATGTCTTTCCTTAGCAAATATTTTCTCTCAAATATAGCTCGATGAAAACACAAACGTTGAGATACTTCACGTGTACAATGAGTGTGTAGAATTCTTTCTTTCCTTTTGCACCAAACTAACGCAATACACAAGACGTTTAAAAGTGCACATTTGTCAGTAAACAAAATGGCAAAAACAGTTCAGTTTCAGAATACGTAAAAAAAGTCACCGGTATATACATAATAAATCAAAAATTGTGGGGCATGGGTGGAACGTGTCTGATTGGAGCCCATCCTTTCAGGTCTTTCTCGAGGATCAGTAAATGATGGAGTCTCTCCAAGGCAAGACGAATGAGCAGACGAAGCAGATTTCACCTTTTACTGGGGTGGGTCCACAGGTGGAAATGGAGACCTATCCTGGATGAATACAACCGTCCACGTACATTGCTTTGTAAGGGCTCCATGGGCATAGTCCTCTGGGGGGGTGGGGGGGTACATGACCTACTAAATGAGGCGTCTCCGTAGCGGATCGTGGGGAAATGAGAACGGTACGGGCGTCACATACGAGGTCGGGATCCCAGTAGCAGCTGTCAGAGGCGGGGTGACCCTTGCGTTTCTTTGAACTGCGGTGCGTGCCAGAAATGGGTACACGTTTCCAGGACCTCCCTTAGTTTCGGCTGACACTTGTTTGGGACCAACAGCTCCAGTCGGGGGAGATGTTCCCTGGATGACACCTCCTCCTCCTCCTGGCGCAGTCCATTCTACTTTCCATACTCCTCCTCCTCCTATTCCTCCTCCTCCTCCTATTCCTCCTCCTTGTCCTGTTCCTTCTCCTCTTCCACCACTTCTTTCTCCTCCTCCTCCTGGAGCAGTCCACTCTACTCTCATTCCTCCTCCTTCTCCTCTTCCACCTCCACCTCCAACTCCTCCTCCCCCTCCTCTTCCTCCTCCTGGAGCATTCAACTCTACCCTCCTTCCTCCTTCTCTTCCTCCAACACCTCCTCCCCATTCTCCTGTTCCCACTCTTCCGCCAGAACCAGAACCAGACGCTGGAGGGGAGTTTCTACCGCTACCAGACTCCTCCCCATCTACAACAGCAGCCGGCGTTCCCTGGAAGGTCCGGGTGGTGACGGCAAAGGGCAGCATGTGTTTCAGGTAGCGCAGGTCGTTCTGAAGGCGACAGGTGCGGTCAAGCATGCGTTGTGTGTTGGCCAGCGTGGTCATCAACCGGCCCAAAGTCTCCAGCACCAGACCGTGTAGCTGCCGGTCAGGAAGGTGTCTGGTTTGGGCTTCCACCTGCTCGACCATCTGCCTGATGAGGAGGATTTTTGTGTTGCCGCTGTTGTTGACGCTGTTGTGTTTGAAGCTGGAGTCACCGTTGCTGTTGCTGCTGTTGTTGTTATTGCGGTTACCACTGGTGATGCTGATGTTGATGTTGCCTTTGTTGTTGTTGTTGTTAGTGTTACTACTGCTGTAATTGTTGCCGTTGTTTTTGTTCTTCTTCTTCTTTTCAGTGTTGTTGTTGATGTAGCAGCCACTGGAGTTGCGAGGGTTCTCCTTGGAGCTGGCTGGCCCTGGACAAGGCGACATGATTTCCTCCTGTTTGTTTCTCTGACACTGCTTTATTCTCGACACAAATGCACTGACACGTATGTCAAAACAGACAGGTTTGCACTGACACTCAAAAGGATGAATAAAGAGATGTAGAGTAAGAAAAGTGTAGCAAACAGAAAAGAAATAGAAGGGAAATGGAAAAGTGTAGAAAACAGCAAAACATACACACGCGCACGCGCGCACACACATACACACGCGTACGCGCGCACACAACACACACACACACACACACACACACACACACACACACACACACACACACACACAGAAACAGACACACACTGACCGAGAGAGGCGAATTATTCAGTTTCCGTTTCTGAAAGGGAGCATAACCTCTCCAATACGACCCCGTCAATCAAGATGTGGGGCCATCATTTTCGGGAGGGGTTTGGGGGGCGGGGGGTGGGAGGGAGGCAGCAGAGGGAGGGAAGGAGGAGGCCGCGGGTACGGTAGTGGAGGGGGTAGGATTGTTTGTGGGTTGTTGTTTTTTTGCTGATGTACGAGGAAGCCTGTGGTAGTGGTCACGATATTAATCTATGCACGCACAGTCCTTTTCGTCAATTCGTTGCAGCGGGTATGTATCCGCAGTGTACACTTCTGTTTAGATATGTTTATGAAAGAACCTCTAACCAGTCTATCTAATATCATGTATCAATACAAACAGAACAATGAGCAACAAACAGGCAGAGTTAAGAATCCAGAAGCCTGAAATGAGCTATGATTAAATGATTATTATTATCATTAAATACACAGAGCATCGGGAATCAAGATGAGAGGCGAAAATAACGATATAATGTCTTCCATATCCAAGACAGATAACATGAAATCTAAACACAAACAGATTAAATGAAATAAGTAAGCATAAAGAGGACCGGTGAGGAGGTGCATATCCCCGGGTCCATGTCTATGACACAAACCAAAACGAGCCATAAAAAACAAAAACATAGAAAAATAAATATATAAAAACATAATAGATAGATAAATAAATGAATAAACAAATAAATACACGAATGAATGAATGCGTTGGTTGATAATCCAATCAATCAATCAACAGATTGATAGACAAATGGACAGATAAACAGATGAACACCAAGAGCACCACCATCACTTTCACTTTCAATTTCTCAAGGAGGCGTCACAGCGTTCGGACGAATCCATATACGCTACACCATACATGCTAGGCAACTGCCTGATAGCAGCATAACCCGCCGCGCTTAGTCAGGCCTTGAGTGAATCAGATATATATATATATATATATATATATATATATATATATATATATATATATATATCTGTGTGTGTGTGTGTGTGTGTGTGTGTGTATGTATATATGTATATATAGAGAGATTTAAAAAAAAAAAAATTTTGCTAGAGGACGAGAGAGAGGGGGGGGGGGGTTACCAGTGCGCCAAGTGCGGGATCTCGGTATATCGTCTCGTCCTAAAAGACTAGACGCTCAGTATGATTTTCCAGTCAAACCAGGCAGAAAAGGCGCGAGAGCGGGATAGGAACCCACACCCTCACGGACTCTCTGTACTGGCAGCTGAGCGTCTTGAACATTCTGCCACCTTCCACCACCACCACCAACAGTTTCAGTTTCAGTTTCAGTAGCTCAAGGAGGCGTCACTGCGTTCGGACAAATCCATATACGCTACACCACATCTGCCAAGCAGATGCCTGACCAGCGGCGTAGCCCAACGCGCTTAGTCAGGCCTTGAGAAGAAAAAAAAGGTTGATAAATAATAGATAAGCGTACATAAATCAGTAAATAAATACATAAATAGATAAACAAATAAATTATAATTATAATATGAAAAAACAAGAGAGGCAAGGCCTTCAAGACTCACTTGTGATAAATTAGGTCCCCTAGCATTAATTACAGAGTAATTTCCCTTTTTTACCATCTGCACCAAAACGTTTGCAAAATAAATAAAAATTCCATGCTTAGCAAAAGAAGTGCACCTAGAGCAGATTTCTGGATAGTGTGCTATATAAGTATCCATTATTATTATTATTATTATTGTTGAACAAAAAATGATAATAATGACTTCTCTTGTTGTTGTGTCAGAACAAGAGGTCAAAGTGCCAAGTTCAGAGAATACAAAAAAATATAAATATAACAGTAAATGCAGTTTGCATATAATTAGGCTTCTTTTTTTTCTTCTTCTTTTTTTTGCCCATCCCAGAGGTGCAATATTGTTTTAAACAAAATGACTGGAAAGAACTGAATTTTTTCCTATTTTTATGCCAAATTTGGTGTCAACTGACAAAGTATTTGCAGAGAAAATGTCAATGTTAAAGTTTACCACGGACACACAGACACACAGACACACACACACACACACACACACACACACACAACACACACACACACACACACACACACACACACACACAGACAACCGAACACCGGGTTAAAACATAGACTCACTTTGTTTACACAAGTGAGTAAAAAAAATTAAAAAAAAAAAAAAACAAACAACAAACAAACAAACAAGCACCCACCAGGCGGAGGGGTCGTCGGCTCCACGGGCGTGGGCAGGAGGCTCATGGACAGCACCCCGATGTACTTGTTGCTGTAGGAACCCAGGAACAGCAGCCCCTTCTCCTCCTCCACCTCGCTGACGGCCGTGAAGGCGGCG